>NW_020538540.1:0-60556 GCF_003426905.1 Ctenocephalides felis
AAAAAGAAAAGGACTGTACTGACGAGCAAACTAGAACAGACAAAAAGTCTTACAAAAAGGCGTTCCTGAAAAGGACAAGAAGTTCTATGATTTTTAGAAATTCACTAAAGGTTGGAATAAAGTATTAGGCGTTCTTGAGACGTACACAATATGTAATAATTTAAATAATTGCAGGTATAAGTTTGTTTAAAGATACCATTTGGCCATCACAGTTTGAGGATTCTTTGCGTGTGAACAATTCTAACATGGCGGCAATGTGGCCAACATTGACATGACGATTATTTTGACGTACAAAATAAACTTTCTATTATTTACATTACATTAAAATAGACATTATACATAAATGGAGTAATTTATAAAAATAAAAGTAATTTATAAAAATATTCCTGTTGAGATGATAAGATTGAAGATGATTATCAAAACCATATCAAAACATTTCTTTCTAAAATGTTACGACGGGAAAAATTCCTAACCTTATGCTGCAAGTATCACCTTAAATTAGTTAAATTTAATATCATTGATTAAAATACATGATTAATTAGTACACAACTGTTTTCTCTGTTATAATCAGGTAAAATATCTAATAATGTCAGAAGAAAAAACTACCTCGATTAAAATTGAACCACTAGAATATTCAGCAGAAGATCCTCAAAATGAAGAGGATATTAAGTCTGAATCTTGTTCAGAGAATGGAGAAACATGTCTGGAAAGATTTATGAATTCTAAAATAACTGTAGAGGAAGAAATCAAACAGGAATTAATGCAGGCTCCTATAAACCCTTTCGTATGCACAATATGTGATAATGCATTTGCTTTAAGACACCATTTAGATCGACATATTATTGCTCATAACAGAGAACTGCCAATTCATGCCGGAGAACTTCTTTTGAAGTGCAAAATATGCAACAGAGACTTCCATTCATCAAAAGGTTTGAAACGACATATGTACACTCATACAACATATTGCTCATAACAGAGAACAGCCAATTCATTCTGGAGAACTTGCTTGCAAATGCAATATATGTAACAGAAACTTTCGCTCACCAAAAGGTTTGAAACGACATATGTTCACTCATACTGGAAAACAGCAACATATCTGCAAAATATGTGATAAAACATTCACACGATTGATTCGATTAGAGAAACACATGCTTATTCATTCTGAAGATCTTCCTTATAACTGTGGAATATGTAACAAACTATTTCGTTCCGTATATAGTTTAAAAAAACATATGACTAATCATTCTGGAAATTTTCTTCAGAAATGTGGAATATGCAATAAATCATTAGCACAATCTGATGCTTTAAATGCACACAAGTTTATCAATTCTAGAGAATTTCCTTATCAATGTGAAACATGTAGCAAATCTCTTCATGCATCAAAAACTTTAAATAACCATAAAGCTCAAAATATAAAGTATATGAGAAGAGACACTTGGGTGCTCATGTGAAAGCCAGTGAAATATTTATAAACGGTTATTTCTGTAAACCTGCTCTAATTATTGTGATTATTCTAGTATTGTTTAAATTGATGTACACATTTATATATTGATCATAAGCTTTTAGGACATACAAGCACTTGGTTGTGCATTATAATTAATTTAATTACAGATTTTTTAGTGATATCAGTTCATGCAACTTGCCTCAAGGCAAAATGCTACTTACATCTAGTAGTTTTAGTTAAATTATATATCGATTTTATTAGCAATAATATGTTATTTAATGTGTCTTACTGTGATTGTCAATTTTAAATTTGCCTCATTTACAAATTTTCGTTATATTGTTCTTGTGTTGGCAGCATGTATACATTACGATTTTCATTGTTATGACATGACAGAATTGGCATCACTGGAAGGCTTTTGATATCAACATTCAACAAGACGTTTGTAACCTAGAAGCAAACTTTGCAATAATAATGTTTAATAAATTTATTTTTTAATATTAAATTTGTATATTTAAGTTTTAATTTAGTCAAAAATGAAGAAAGAACGTTCAGTGGATAATTCCAGACCGTTTAAATTATAAGTAGTCTACCAAGTTTTCATTTGCAGGTGTTTAGATATATAAATTCATTAAAAATATTTATTTTACAGCTCATCAAATATTAAGTTTGACTGGTATTAGCTTCGAGAGGAAGAGCATAATTGTAAATATTAAATACAAATAATTTTCACTTTATTTTATCAAACTACAAAAATTTGTGTACTCATTTTTATAATAGGGCTTCGTGGAATTGACAATAGTACCTTTGAAAGACAATTTGAGAAGCATTAAACTAAATGCTAAGCAATGTAGAATTTATAGAGTCACATTAGGCGATTGTGAGGCTACTTTTCAATATTTTGATCCCTTTTTGGATATCTGCAAAAATGATTCAAAGACGTAAGTTGTTCTATGTTTTTACCCATAATTATCAATTTCTACTAGTAGGATTGTTGATAAATATCCTTTCTATTACCAGGAGGTCTTTTTGAGGTATTTTCCAAGTGTCACTTAGCGGCTGCTCAAAATATAGATCCTGATTGTAATGCAGGAGAATTATTTATCAATGTGCCCCATGAAGCAAGCCATCTCATTGGTGAAGGTAGAGGTTTAAGAGTTGGAATAGAATTTTCTTTAGAGCAACCTCAAGGTGGCTTGCATTTTGTTGTGCCTGAAACTGAAGGCACCATGGAAGAGGTTTGTGAAAGAAAATCACAATATAACTGGCAGTATTTTTATGATTGTTTTTTTTGGAGGGCAGCTCATATGTACACCTATGCACATGAAAACTCATCAAGACTCTGGTTTCCTTGCGTGGATTCTTATGCAGAGC
The DNA here is from genome assembly GCF_003426905.1 of Ctenocephalides felis. Lineage (NCBI taxonomy): Eukaryota > Metazoa > Arthropoda > Insecta > Siphonaptera > Pulicidae > Ctenocephalides > Ctenocephalides felis. The sequence continues at coordinate 2,816 of NW_020538540.1, forward strand.
CTTGTACTTGGAGTCTTGAGTTTACTGTTGACGCAGCAATGACAGCTGTCTCTTGTGGTGATCTTGTAGAAATTACTATGACGCCTGATATGAGGAGGAAGACTTACCATTATGTTTTAAATACTCCTGCTTGTGCTCCTAATATTGCTTTAGCTGTTGGGTATGGACTAGATATATCAATATTGTATTATTTATCAATAACTTTGTGCTTTTTTTTTCATTCTAGACCTTTTGAAACTTATGTGGACCCCCATATGCACGAAGTGACCCACTTTTGTCTACCACAACTAATGCCATTATTGAAGAACTCTGTTCGATATATGCATGAAGCTTTTGAGTTTTATGAGGAAACTTTAGCTACAAGATATCCATATCCTTGTTATAAGCAAGTTTTTGTTGATGAGGTGAATAAAGTTTCTTTAGAATTTAATTTAATTTATAGATTGTAAAATAAATCCCCTTTTATTCTTTTTAGACTGTTCAAGATGTAGCTGCCTACACTACCATGAGCATTCTGAGTACTCATTTGCTTCATTCCATAGCTATAATTGTACAAACTTATATAACCAGGAAAGCAATGTCTCAAGCAATAGCTGAACAATTCTTTGGCTGCTTCATTACTATGCAGAGCTGGTCTGACACCTGGCTCAATAAAGGAATTGCTGAATATCTATGTGGGTTGTACTCGAAGAAATGTTTTGGAAATAATGATTACAGAGAGTGGGTTAGACAGGAATTGTTGGATGTAAGTAACAGATTATATTGTCATATTACTTTGATGTATTATTTTACATTGTTCTGGCTTTTAGGTTGTGGCTTATGAAGAACAGTATGGTGATATAGTTTTGGATCCCAGCCAAGCGCCTGCACCTCTTCCTGTTGCCGCTGCCTCTGGCACATCTCCTGTAACAGGTGCTGGAGGGCCCCAAGGACGAGGAGGCAATCACCATGCTACAGTGGCTCAAAATAATGGACAGAATGTACACCATTTCCCTACCAGAAGTCTGCATACTATGTCACCAAAGTATATACAGGTATATGATCACACGCATTTTATTAATGTTGGATGCATTTTATTAATGCATTTTTTAGGCAATGAGAAAAAAGGCTCATTTAGTCATTAGAATGTTGGAACATCGGATTGGTCAAGAATTACTGCTGCAAGTGTTTAACAAACAATTAGCTTTGGCTACGAATGCTTCTACACAGAAAATTGGTAAAATACATTTAATTAACTTATTACATATTATGATTTTTGTTTATATTCTTATATTTAAGGCAGTGGATTATGGCATCATATGCTAATTTCTACAAATGTCTTCACAAAAGCTATATTTACTGTTACCGGCAAAGATATGGCTGTTTTTGTTGATCAGTGGGTGAGGACTGGTGGACATGCCAGATTTTCGCTGACATCAGTTTTTAATAGGAAAAGGTGATAATCAGAAATCTTGCCATCTGTTTTCTGCATTAATTAAAAAGTAAATGAATTTTCTCAATTTAATTCCTTTTTAGAAATACTGTAGAGTTGGAAATTGGACAGGATGCAGTTAGTCAAAGAGGTATTAGAAAATATGTTGGTCCATTGCTAGTTACTTTGCAAGAACTTGATGGAACTTTTAAACATACTTTACAAATTGAAAATACAGTTGTTAAAGCTGACATCACTTGTCATTCCAAGAGTCATAGAAATAAAAAGAAAAAGATTCCTTTGTGTACAGGAGAAGAAGTTGATATGAATTTGAGCGCTATGGAGTAAGTAAAGTAAAGTTATATTTTCTGCTTTTATATCCATATTGATATATTTTTTCTTTCACAGTGATTCTCCAGTTCTCTGGATTCGCCTGGATCCTGAGATGACTCTTCTTACTTAGATCAACTCAAATCGACCAGCCAGATTACCAATGGCAGTACCAGTTGAGACATAAGCGTGATGTCATTGCTCAGATGGAAGCGATTGATGCATTGGAATGCTACCCAACTCCTGCCTCGCGAATGGCTTTGATTGTCACTATTGAGAATGAGCAAGCATTTTATAAAGTTCGATGCAAAGCAAAGTTGGGTTTTGGGGCACTCGTATAAGTAACACTGTCAATTTTTATTTCCACGAGTCTCAGAAATGCTCATGGCATTTGTCCTCATGGAGTAATAAGATTTTTAATAGAACTATTCAAATACAATAACTCAAAATCATTACTCAGATTGTTACTATAGAGCTGCATTGGTTGATGCTTTGGGAAACACAGTTACACCAGTTGTTTCTATGGTGCACCAGGTTAGTATAATTGATATATATATATATATATATATATATATATATATATATAAATTAATATTTATTTATTTATCATAATATACGTTTTTATATTTCATTCTGCTAAATTTCAATCATTTATATTATATCAATGTTTATTTTTATTTCTAGGGTGCTCCCATAACTGCAGAATCACTATCTGCAGACACAAAACTGGTTTTGGAAGAAATCACAAGAATGCTAAATTTAGAAAAGGTTCTGCCTTGTTATAAAAACACAGTATCCGTGTCTTGCTTGAAAGTTATCAGAAAATTACAAAAATGTGGGATTTGCCAAGCAGGCCTACATTAAGGCATATGCAGAATATGGACAGTATATAGGTAGTTTCAAATTGCCAATGATTGATTTATTATAGAACACATTTTTACATTTTGTCTTTCCTTAGATGTTCGATTGGCAGCTCTAGAATTCCTGGTGGATTTTGTTCGAGTTGATGGCAGGCGAGATGACTTGAACAAACTTTCAGATGTAGTAGAGACAAATAGAGACCCCAGGGGTCAGACATGCTCTCGTTAGAATGCTAATTGATAAACCGCCTTTTGAGAAAGGACACAGGCATAGGTGGGATACGAAGGATTTGGAATAATATCAAGTAAGATTAGATTTGTATATAATACATAACTCTGCAATGGTTAATGTTTATTTATATTTTCAGTGGCATGTTGTCTCATGATACAAGACTACGTTGTGATCTGGTAGATTTATATTTTGCATTGTATGGATCTAGAAGACCTCAATGTCTTCAAAGCAATGAAATGTCTAACTTGGTTAAACCTCAACGAGTATCAAATTCTAGGCCTAGAAGTCCACATTTTGGAGGAGAGGTAAAATAAAATAAGCATTATCTCTTAAAGCAAATTGCTGGAACTTCATATATAGTAATTTAAAAGTTTTAAAAGCTTTAAAGTTTTAAAAGCTTTATGAAAACTAGACTTTCCAACTTTAGAATATTTTGATTTTTTTATTATTTATTTTTAAAATATAAAAAACTTAGAAAACTGCATTGTCTACAACATCCCCTTACACATTTATACTGTTCAACACACAGAAATCTAAATATACTTACTTAATATAAAATTTTGTACCTGCCACATTTTACTTCAGTACTTCTAATATTATTCTTAGTATTCAAAACCAAATATCTCTTAAACCGGTTAGTTTAACAAAAATTTGCAAAATACAAAAAATATGCATAATTCAATTGCCTACAACATCTCCTTACACATTTAAACCTTATAACACAAACAAATCAAAATAAACATACTTATATAAAATTTTGTATCTAACATATTTTACTTCAGTACTTCTAATATTATTTTTAATATTCAGAACCAAATATCTCTTAAACAAATTACGCTAACTAAAATTTGCTACATATAAAAATCTTAGAAAATTGTATTGCCAACAAGTTCTTCTTACACATTCATACCTAAAAACAAAATTTACAAGTTCAAAACGATTTTTGACCAAAACATCATCTTTTTACAATTTTACACAAACTTCAGCACGTTTTGACTTAACAAAACATCAATATCTTCAAAAACTACTAAAAACAATCAATAATTACTTACTACATAAGTTATTCTTAATTCAACCAACGATTTTAACAATGTCCACTTTATATAATTGTATATATATCACGAAATTAATATATAAATTAAATTACATACAATTATAATAAAAATATTGTTTTTTATAAAAAATAAATTTTGAAAAATATGTATGTATACTTCTTCCTTATTCATATATACATAAATAAAAAAACTGCATCCAAAAATATCAAATTTCAACGATTTTACAGATGTCCCACTTAAAACCGGTACGCCAAATTTGCACTCAACCTGGATCTAGGCCTCGTTTTAGGTTAAGTGCAAATTGGGCGTACCGGTTTTAAATGGGACAGCTGTAAAATCGTTGAAAATTGATATTTTTGGATGCAGTTTTTTTTAATAATGTATGTATATATGTATAAGGAACAATTGTACATAAATATTTTTTTAGAATTTGTGCGATATTTTGATAAAAAAACTACATTTTTTATTATAATTGCATGTAATTTAGTTTATGTATATAAATTTGGAGTTACATATTGAATTATTCGAATGTATTTTTGTTATTTTTTATATTACTAACGTTTCGAGGATATCAATTGTTGCCTTCATTAGAAACTATTATACAAATGTATCTATATTATTATACAATTTATGTATCTACACAGTGTAATGTTTAGGGCAAAATGCACTTTCCTTGTTTACCCCAAACTTAATATACACTAATTAACGTTTTAGTACTTCCCTAAAATTCAGGAGTTTAGTTCAGGAGATGACCATGTGCATTTGCCAAACTACAAACTTACAAATTGCAACAGTTAAATGTTGCAATGTTGCACTATTCTGCATGCAAACAACGTATAATAATAGAACTATATTAATAAAAATTAAAACATTTGCTTAAAGTTATATTATGTGTGTGAATTTAAGTATTTAATAATATTTTAAATAATTTTGCAACTATTTTAGTATACTCTAAAAATGTAAGGTGATACGAAAGTTTAGTTTTATCAAAATATTTTCATTTGTGTTCATTATATATTATTATCTAATGTGTAGCAAATTTTATTGCTAATTAAATTAAGCACAATGTATTTTTTTACCTTTTTTCACAAATTTTATTAAATATTGATATGACACTTTTTTAAAGCAAAATCAGTAATGTATAAGAAACAAAATTTTAGTTTTTATTTATTATTATCGCGTTTTGTATTAAATATACAGTTTTCACGTGTTCACAAATTTTGTACAGAAATAAATTTTGCACGATTTGTATAGATTGCAATTATTTTAGCACAAAAATGGTTTAAGAATTACTTTAATTTAAATGTTCAAAATTGTTACCGAAAGTCCCTTGCGGGCACAACATTTGATACTAGCCTAAATATTTTAATTTCTATATTTCATATTTAATAAGCCTAAATATTTGTAAGAAGAAGTTGTAGACAATTCTGCACATTTTTGGTATTATGCAAATTTTTGCTAAAACAATTAGTTTAACAGATATTCGATCTTGAACATCGAAAGTGCTTTTTACACTTCGATCCTAAATCTACACCAAAATTCTCCGAAATTTATTTGTTTTAGAGTATCCAAAGTTGCATTAGGGTCTCCTAAATATTTTTAGGTCAAGTAAACAACGAAATTAAAATAATAAATCCGAGTTCTTCCTATACAAATAATAAATATAAAAAACGTGCTCCATGTTGCACCTGAGTCATTTCTCTATGTGTAATACACATACAACAAGAGGTGACTCATATAGAGGTTTAAAATCACTTCATAGTAAGAAAGCTGGTGTAATATTTTTTCAGACCATAAATTTTATCACTATACACGAAAATCGTCCTATTTTTATTTTTTTAAATCTCTAAAATATAAAATCAACCCCAAAATGTCTTAAATAGGTCCCCAAAAAAATTCAAAACAAACTTAAAAGTTGCATGATATTCTTCAAAACTTTTAGGTCAATCTTTTGAAGTTCAAATCAATTTACTAAATTTCCAAACAAACTCACCAAAACATTTTTAAATCTATTTAAACTTATGGAAATTTTGCTACTTTCAAAAATCCAAAATCAACAATTTTAAGGCTCTTTTAACACTATTTAAGTTAACATTAACAATAAAAATATAAGTACACATTACTAAAAAATAACAAAAAATTCTTCTTTACAATGTTACCGAGTTTTCCACCAGCCCTCCGTCTATAACTAGTATATAGTCTATAACTAGTAATTTCAGAAGATGATTCATTTTTATTCGATTTTGTTTGTAATAAAAAAGGATTAATTGCGCCTCGAAAAATAAATCGAAACGTCCAAAGGTTCTTATAAATATGATTATTCGATTATAAACAATTGCATTTGTTTATAAATAAATGATTATTAATCATTTTAATAACAAAGATAAGGAAAGAAAAAATAAATAGTGCGCAAATGTGAAGCAGGGATAAATTTGGTATTATTTATTAAACTTGTCTAATATATGTAGATTAAGTTTGTTTTATAATAAATTTATTTATATTTAGTATTATTAATTTTATCAACAAATTGTAAAGAAAGTATAAACAAATAAATTATTTATATACTTTTTATATATAAAATGATTCATTAACAAATCATATAGTGTTGTACTTAGTTTTTGGTCTGAAAATCTCGTTAAAAATACATTTGGAAAAATGTGTATTGAGACAAATTTATTCAAAATTTCATAAGCTACAAGTTCTGTTCTAACGAAATTTTGTTCTAACTTTAACCGTTGTTCAGATATTTTCAAAAATCTACAAAATTGTCTCGTGACAAAACGTTATGAATGAGAAAATTGCTAAATACAAAATTCCAAAGGCGAATTTAATTTCATAAAATTAAAAAAAAAAAACAAACAAGCCAATAGTAATTTTTTCAAGCTAATTATGAAGAAAATTGAACAAACTTTTATAAAAGTCTCAAATGCGAAAAAAAATATAGCATGGTAAAAGATGATTGTAACATATAATCGAGTAATCAATTTCTTACTAAAAGTCCGCAATTGTGATTTGAAAAAAATATTTATGAACAAAATGTTTTTTATTGTATTTTTAAATTGTATCTTTTTACCACGTAACATATATTTGTTATCTGTGATACTATTAACAGATCGTCCTATGCTCAACTCAATATATCGAGCAATAAAATGAATTTAAAATGGACTTTGCTGAGATAAATATATAATGAGTTTAGTTTCAAAACTTAAGTAATAAATAGCGGCATTATAATTATTTTTAATACATCATCAAATTGATCATATGTTATTTTCGAAAATACGCTTTGCTAACTTTTTTTAAGTAAAAATTTGATTTTTACTATAATTATAGTAATCGCGAAAAAATCGAAAATGAACATTTTTATATATAGTATAATAATTTTTGCGAAGGCACGTCTAGCGGTTTCAGAGATGAGTGAAAAAAGTGAAAAAGTGCCATCTGGCGGTCAAAAATGATCATTAGACAAATGCATATCAAATTATCAGATATGTTATAGAAATTTTAATCCGTTAGACTGCGATGCGATGCTTACGATATTTTTTCTCTAAAACAGCCACGCAGCACAATTGCTTTCAAAAAAGTTCAAAATTTTCAGAAAAATTGAAAGTAGGGTAGGGCGGGGCTAGTTGAGCAACTTTTTACTTAAACGGATGTAGCTCCTCAATGAAAAGTCTCAATAAATTGCTATACGGCTTAATGGATTTGTTGTTTATCGCTTAACAAAAGTGTTAAACCTATTTCTTGGCAATAAGTAAAATTTAAAAGTTACAGCTGTTTAAATGCAAAAAGTCAAGTACGCTCAATGTACCCCATAGGTGGGGCAAGTTGAGCACTAAGAGATTATAATGAAATCATAGGTTCAATGTCGATTAGTGATGAAATAAAATTAGTTTTTAATAACCAGTTCTATGTTAATAGTCTTTATTGATAGAGAAAACAAAACTTATAGTAATTTTCTTTGAATAATTAATCAAAAGTAGAATCAACAAAACAATATCGTATCTTAGGGAATATTTTATCATTATATTCAGTATTTTTGTTTAAAATCATTATTTATTTATATTATTACTCATAGACTTAGCTTAAATCTTAAAAATAATAATTAATTTCTGGAAGTTAATGGTAATTGTCTTAGTGACAGAACAAATTTATCAACTATGCTCAACTAACCCCAACTCGGATTTTCAAAATAAAAGTGAGTTTATAAAAAAAACGTGAGAATTATACCCAGAATCTCTGTGGATATTAAATGTACTATAATTATATGGAAGAATAACATTTACCTCATTGAAAATAAATAACATTTGACTAAACCAGACAAAAACTCGTGATGAATTACTTTTTTACTTTTTGGTCTCAAAATAAACAAAACGCCCGTGAGCCTCACTCATTTGTCCAGCGGCCACTAGCGATCGCGGGATGTTTATTTCTTCCAAACCTCTATCTTTCCGCCATATAATGCCTAAACGGACGGTGAATAGTTTTCGAGATATTTCGATTGCTCAACTTGCTCCTATGCTCAACTAGCCCCGCCCTACCCTACATATAAAAAATTTCGTAATATAAAAAAAATCTAGTTTTTCAGAAAAGTCAAATTTTTTCAGAAATTTCAAAATTCTCAAATCTTTTTTTTAGTGTTTTCAAAAAAATTTAAAGGTTTTTTAAAAAAATTAATTTACGGTACGGGAAGTTTCAGCAATTTGCCTTAAGGCACGGTGCCATGCAACCAGTTACAACATTAATCCACGTGGAACAACTGACGGTAGAACTGCTATAATAATCAGAAACATCATGAAGCACTACCAAACCTATAACATTTGTCAGTAAACATTTCATATAAGCAAGTTTCTTCAATAACCAACCCAGAAATAAACTATATCTATATTTACTGTCCACCAAAGCACAAAATTATCTGTGTAATTTAAATGTCTAAAAGTTTAGTTCAAATCACTTGAGTCCAAATTCGTTGCTGAGAGAACTAAAATTCAAAGAAAATTTTGTTTATCGAATCCAAATAAGTGGTATCTATATCACACTTCGTTAAATGGCCATTTAAACCTCTACATTTGGTATTTATAAATTCTAAGGGCAAAAATCTTACCAAAAATAAGCTTTTCAACAGCCAGCGTATAGTGTAACGATAACTCGGATGCCTACATGCTACACCTTATATAAATATGTAATATTTTTCTTTACTTTTTGAATCATTTCTAAATATTGCCAACTATATTAAACGATTTGTTGTAAATCTATATATTATATTATCGTTTAAAGTAAATAAATAGATTTTAACATGGTGTATTGTAATCCACTGCCGTGGACCCCCATTTTTATTTCGTGGACCCCCAAATTTTGTTTTTGCCGCCGTGGACCCCTTAAAAGTTGCCATGGACCCCTGGTGGTCCATATGGACCACTTTGGAAATCACTGATATAAATGATGTAATCGGCAAATTTATTCAGAATTGAATAATTTACAATGTTGTTTTGCAACTCAACTGGCTATACTTTAATATAATACGAAAAAAATGAAAATTAGTGTGAAGTTCTAGTTAAATAAGTGACTAGTTAAAAGGTAAGGAACTCTGTTGATTTTTAAGTTTTTTTAGTATAATATTCGTAATGTGGTCGTCGAGACCTTTTATTTGATACCCCACATGCAATTTTACTTTTTGGAACATTTTGACCCACTGTGCTGTATATAGTACGAAAAAACTTCGAATCGACTTCGACTTCGACTCGACTCGTTTGCGCACATATTTATTGAAACTCTTGTAACTTTTAAACCCTCCAATTTATGTGAATGATGTATTCGGCGAATTTGTACACAATTAAATTATCTAAAATATTGTCTGATATTGTAATGTTCTACAGTAACTCGACATACTCTAAAATAGCGCTCAAAATGAACAATCATTAGATTATTGTTAAATGTATAGAGTACGGAACCCTATTGTTTTTTAAGGTCTATAACTATGATATTCGTGATGTGCTCGTCGAGACCTTTCATTTGATACCCTACAAGCATTTTAACCATATAAAACTTTTTGACCCACTGTACTGTATATAGTACGACGCGATTCGAATCGACATCGACTCGACTCGTTGTTGCATTTATTTATTAAATCTCTTGTAACTTCTGAACAAATTAATTAATTTGAATGATGTATTTGAAACATTTATTCAAAATTGAATGATTTACGATACCTTCTTACAATATAAGACCCTACATCAACTCGGTATACTTTAAAATGCAATTGAAAACGTGTAAATGACTTTCAAAACAATAAAGTGCAGGCTGTATAAGATGTTTTATAGTACACAACTAATTTAACTGTATATTTAAGTAACGGAAGTTTTTTAGACTTGCATACTATATTAGAGAAAAACGCAGATAATTTCATTATCTTTTAACTTGCTAAAGATAGTTTTAAGATAAATTAGATAATTTAGGAGTTAACTGTAAAACTATAGAAAAATGTACCACAGATTTTTTGTAGTTGTTATAAGAATAAATAAAGTATACATGTACTTTGCGCTTACATTACGTGTAACTTTTGAATTATTAGTACGATTTATTTACTATATTTGGCAAATTTATTCAAAATTAAATTATAAAAAACACGTTTTAACAATACAAGACCCTACAGCAAATCGGTATACTTTAAAATTCAATTTAACGCTTTGCAGCAATCTATTTAAAGTACTTTTATTTATTACATTTTTTAACGTCATAAATATTTGCAGGGTTTTATATATATACTAGATGACCCGACAGACGTTGTCCTGTACCCACCTCTACGTTTTTTAATATCCTATACTAATACTTATACCGTTCAGTTGAAAATAATCATTATTGTTTTTTGAGTTACTATTTACACCAATATATGAGTGATGTTAAATGTAGTACTGTTTCAAATAAAATGATTATTCTCAATTCCCACAGTTAACACTTTAATTATCCCTTTAACAAATATTAAAATATGTTCAATAAAATTATATATTAAAAATTATACACTGCGATTTATAGAGCAAATTTATTTATAATAGCTCAATTTATTTTATTGAATTTAAGAGTTATACAATATTTTTAGACATACCTGTAGATGTGGATGTTTAAATGAATGATTTTTTGTTTATTCACGGCTAAAACATTGATTTTCTAAATTTATCACCATGTATTTATTGTCATAGCATAGATACACGTGTTGAAAATTGAAATCTTTTGAAAAGTATAACAAATTCAGAAAAAATTAATATATAGCATGCGGTCAAGGTACAATATCATCTTGAATTTTTCTACCCAAAATAATTGCTTCAATAATGTTGCCTACAATTTTCATAATTTCGTACCATATTTTAACTGGCTTTTAGTATTTTAATATCTAAATTGCATTTTTCACACTAATAATTCAATATACATTATTACTTAAGCTCATATTTGAAGTGAATTAATTTGTCAAATTTTGTTCACATGTGCTCTATTCAACCTACTATCAACAAAATTATTGCAGTAAATGGAGAGGAAAAAAGCGTATGCCCAGCTAATCTTAATCTAAAGTTGAGAAGTGAAAACAATTTGCATTTCGTCACTACCCCCGCATTAATTGGATTATAACTCTTTTAATTTTGATTTTATCATAAGTTGTAATATACTATTTTAAAGGTGATTAAATGAGCTACAACTTTCTCTATTATAAGTTTTGCCGTAACTTCTCTTATTTTGAAACGGCGGAGGATTAAAGGGCTCGAAAGACACTCTGGTTGGACCACCGCGCACTCTTTAAACAATTAGAACTCTATCAATATTTGTATAACAAAAAAATAATAAAAAGCAATAATCAGTCTGAAAAATACCTTGAATTTTCATATATATACTTTAATACGTATTCTTTCAGAGATATTATAATGAGAAATTGTTTTTTTTTAAATGGATTTTTTTTTATGAAATCATGAGTTTTTTTGAAAATCGTTTGTACTAATGTTATGGTATTTTTTAGAATCCATCAAAATCTCTCAAACCAAGCTAATTCTAGATGGAAAACGATTATTTTTAATTTTGGTGGAAATGGCACTCAAAAAGTATTTGATTTAAATGAAAAAAAAAACATTGTGTGCGTCTTTTAATTGCATGATAGCTCACTCATTTTACACGCAGAAGTACTTCTTTTAAAGCTTATTTGGAGAACTATAAAAACCCATTTTCATAATTAACTTAATATTGTTCCTAGAACACTGTAAAATAGCGATTTATTAGGATTTTTATTGATATAATTTTGTTCATTACATAATTTTCGTTAAAATGTATATTTTTGAAGATATTAGCAAAAAACGACGAAAAACGCAAAAAAGAAACAAATTTTCAGTAGCCAGTAACTTGAAAAGTATGTACTTTTTTGAAAAACATTATTAAACATTTTTCTTTTATAATTAGTTCTTTTATCCACTGAAACCACTGAAAAGAAATGGCATCCCCCCGGGTAGTGCAAAGGAGTCTAAATTGTTTTCACTTTCGAACTTGAGAGTGAGATGAGCCTAATTCCAAAATTCCAGACGAATTGGAAAACAGTAAAAAAAAGTTCAGACCCAAAGCGCTCCATTGAGTAAATATTCCGTACAAAATGCCAACCAAATAAATTTTTGACACAATGAAACTTCTAAATAATTTTTTGAATAAGTAATTTTTTTTGTATTGTGACTTAGTATAGTAAGGCAAAACGACTGCAAATTGAATACTTTTGAGCGCAATCACTTATGCACTAAGTCTCCTTTGCACGAATTCGTACGGCGAATCTGTTAGCAAAGTGCGCAAACAAAATTATTGCAAGCAAAAGCAAAGCACGCGCAGTTGAGAACACGATTCGCCGTGCGCGTCAGACTGTCAGACGCATGTTATTTTATTTGCATTTTATGTTATTGAAGTAAAACTTCTTTAGGCGCGATATGGGTGTAAAAATTTCTTTAGGCTACACGGGTGTAAATCCGTACAAATGCAACGAAAACGCCAACGTGAAGTTGAACACTACGACGCCGTAAGCGCTGATGTCGCGTAAGTCGAGCGCTAAACCCTATATGAACTTGCATTAATTGAATCATGTTTTTTATGTTATGTCCTCATGGAATAAGACTTTTCTTAGAGAATAAATGTGTCATGGAATATAATAAATTTATATTGAATCTCGTTGAAGACAAAATAATATCTACTGCCACGGATATTTATGTAGGTTGCCATGCGACAGATCAACAATCATACATTCGTCAGCAGTTTCACAAAAATCGGTTATTGATACCGGGGGTTTGCCGTATGAAATAATTTTAGTTCTGAATAAATTTTGCATAATAACAACTAATATTGATGTGAGTGATGGCTTAGCTAATGGTTGTGTAGGAAAATTAGTGTACATAGAACGTGGCGATAATGATGAACTTCTACGTTTATGGTTTGAATTTCCTGGTAAGATAGGTAACAAAATTAGGAAAAAAGCTGCACATCATATTCAAACTCTTAATATCAGTAGGACAGCTGTGCCGATTCTCAGGAAATCATATTTGTCAAAAGAAATCATTTTCCTTTAGTGTCTGCTTGTGCACTCACAATACACAAATCACAAGGTGGTACTTTTGATAAAATTGTATATGAATACAATAAAACACATAATCAGCAGCTTCTATATGTTGCATTATCACGAGTTACCAGCATTAATGGATTGTTCATCATTTCTAAAACAACGACAAAAAAATTTATAATGGTAGAAAACGGCCAGCAGGATTAATGGACTTAAAAACTGAATTCCAAAGACTTTCAACTTGTAGATTAATAACACAAGAAGAAAAATTGAGTGAGATAATAAGTTTGAACGACATTTCATTGTTTTCGTTTAACTGCCAAAGTTTACGAGCTCATTTGCCTGATCTGCTAGATAAAGTGCTACAACGTTGTACGTTTTTGTTATTTTCGGAAACTTGGATTAATAATGAAGAACGAATTGATATTCAGAACTATTACTGCGTTACTCAATACAAACGATCAAACTCAAGAGCAGGTGGTGTAGCTGTCTATCATTCATGTTCAGATACTCTTCATAATGCCACTTCTATGCAGTTTCTTGCGCCAACAATATTACTGGACATTCCTAATGAAATTACACAAGTAGGTGATATTACACACACAGAATCAAACATTGATTATAGTCGTCCTTTAAATTTCTCCCAATAAAAACATATCAAATATTATTGAATTTCTTCATCAGCAGTTACTTCATTTTTCTAATGAGGGTGCAAAACTTTTAAACACTAATCACAACGAGATACCATTAATTCTTGCTGGAGATTTCAATGTCAATTTTCGTTCAGAAGAATCTCAACCATTAATTGATTTTTTAAATAATAAATTTAATTTAACAATGAATAATTCTCCATTTGATTCAACCACAAGGTATGGCTCGACTATTGATGCAGTTTTCTCCAGAAATGTACATAGTTTACAAAGCAAAATTTATGTCTCTCATTTCAGTTATCACAAACCTATTATATCATATATGAAATATGTTAGCAATTAATCTATCGCTGTTGTTTTAAACTGTGTTATTGATGTTATATGTGATTATTAATAAATGATTTTTAAAATTCAAATATGTTTTTTTATTTTTATCTTAATTGCCTACTCATACAATATTAAAAGTTTTACTTCAATCGCGTGTGATCCTTACGCGCACTCTTTTTTTTTAATTATGGCACATCTCAGCTGCTTTTCGACAATAATAATGCAGACATTACATTTTCTTTATTCACAATCATGAATTTATTATATTTTAATATTGCCTTAGCCTATAAGTGAATAGAAATGTTTGGCAAATGACAGTTGTCATTTGTTTTTAATGTCAAACCATGCCTTAAATATTTTAAAGGTCAAACAATGATAAGCGTTTTTTTGTATTTTTTTCCATTTATATCTACAATCTAACTATATTTCTATGAATCAAAACATTCTAGAAAATTTCCCGAACAAACTTCAGGAAGATTCATGAAAATCCGTACTATAGTTTAGGAGGATTAATGAAACTTACATTGTTACAGAAGAATTTTATATATAAGATATATATATATATATATATATATATATATATATATGAGTGAGTTCTTGAGGGCGATACATCAAACAAAGAAAAGCCAAAGATTTATAAAATAATCTTTATTTCCAAACGTTTCGACATTCAATTTAATGTCATCATCAGTGGATATTACGTTGGTTTAGTTACATATAGAGAAGTGTACACAGCACTAGAGATTTGGCACTAACATTTATACAACTAACTTGTCAGCGCTATGCATTTTTTATATAATTTTTTTGTATGATGTAAACAGAAAAATGATAGTTTTATTGAACAAAAATGTAAGTAGAATTATGTAATTTCTGCCACGACTTCTGTACTTTGCTAGTATATATATATATATATATATATATATATATATATATATATATATGTTGAGAATTGTGTTCTTTATAATTATAAATAATGGTCATAAGTAAATTCCTTAGAACGATGTATACTCCCAAGTAACGGTAAATGTTGCGAATATTTTGTACATCTGCCAGACAACCCTTAATAAAGTCAACCAGCTCATGTACCTTCGGCGAGCTATCATAAAACTAGAAATATTGGAAACATTTTAAAAATGTAAAAATATAAGTTAGTTAGTCCTGAACTCTTGAACAAGCAACAACTGAAATATTATAATAAAGCGATAAATAAATTTTTGTATCTTAATAAATTCTTTGATTTCACACACTTCCCGAAGAGCTACAAATGTTCCAATTCTCGTATTCAAAAGTATTCAAAATACAACCCTAATCTACTCAAGAATTATTAAAAATTGGTTACATTTAATTATTAATTAGTAAATTTAATTACTAACGTCTCTTCATTTGGTGGCAGCGGTGGGATCCAACTCCGAGATAAGAGTACAAATTAATAAAATAAATTAAAAAATTAAAACAAAAAGTGTGTGAAAAATAACCAAACTCTCAAAATTATCAAGTGATACAAAAATAAAGTGCTTATCAAATAAATCGATCAAAATCTATATAAAATCATCAAAATAATTCTAATAAAAAATAATAACTGGAAGATTTAATAAAAAGAATAATAACAAGTGGAAGATTTTGAAGTTTAAAACGTGGGACCAAATCAGGACTTAAATCTACAACCCTGGAGCGACGATCAAGGTGAACAAAACCCTCTATCATAATCCAAAGGAATTCAAGTAAGAAAATTTATATATCATCACAAATTCAAGATGGAGAACGAATCTACAATTTTGAATGAAAACTTATTAGATTTAAATTTAGCCTTATCTATATTACCGAATTTTATTTAAAACGAAACTGATGTACGTATTTTTATCGATGTATGTGATTCACTGAATGAAAACTTAAAGGCCAGTGAATCACAAAAACTATTTTTAACCATAAAAAGTAAATTTCCAAATCATGTACTTATAAAAATAATACGTAACAAAATTTATTCATGGGACTCATTAAAATTATTCTTGTATAAAGAATATACGGAAAAAACTCCTGTATCAATCCTTCTTGCAGAGTTGCTAAATTATAAACAAAAACATAATGAATCGGTAAAATCTTTCAGTGAAAGAATTAATAAACTATTGTACAGAATTTATGATAAAGATTGTGATACACACGATCAAACAGTCGCGGATAATTTACAAAATGTTTATAATGAAATGGCTCTCAGAACTTTTCTCAATGGACTGAAAATGCCATTGAAAAATTTAGTAAAATGTTGTAGATTCGATAATTTAAATGACGCCATAGACTTTGCCATTGCCGAAGATACCGATTCATCCTCAATTTTAACATGCGACTTTTGCAATAAAATAGGTCATAGCAGTGGTAATTGTTTTTTCAAAGCCGAACATAAAAATTCACAGATAATTTGCAATTATTGTAAAAAATTCGGTCATACGATTGATCAATGTAGGCATCCCAATCGTAAAAATTTTTTCCAACCAACTCAAATCCCTACGGTTCCGCAAATAAAACAGGAAAGTTGTTTATCTATTAATAATCCTAATCCGATAGCTGAAAATAATGAAATCCAATCGAATACACCTTCTTCAAGTTCAAAAAACTCGCCAGAGCCCGTTCCGGGACGGGCATTCATGTAAATAGCAATTGTAACAATATAAATTTAAATTTTCCGAACAGTTATGAATCAATCATTTTAGAAACTACACAGCTACCAAATACTTTTCATAATTTTTTAATAGACACCGGTAGTGACATATCATTAATTAAAGTTCATAACATTGATAAAGAAACTCTCGTATACACAGATAAAAAAATTGAACTAATTGGAATAACATCAAATTCATTAACAACCCATGGCGTTTCTTATATTAACCTTAAATTTTCCGAACAAAATACAGAATTCCCGTTTCAAGTTGTATCAAATCTTCCAATTAAATATTCAGGAATCATCGGTAAAGATTTTTTATTGAAATTTAAAGCAAAAATTAATTATCATTCTAAATTATTTTCACTAGAAATTAATAACCAAGAGTTTACAACCCCTTTAGTTAATTTCGAAAAACATTTAATCCCTCCTCGATCCGAAACAACATTAAAAATCGAAACTGCGTTAAACGACGAAGCAGTATGTTTTTCAAAACAATATGAAAACGGATTGATATTAGCTAACTGCATTGTAAAACCTATTGAAAATTGTTTTTTTATAAATGTTATTAATCCTACGTCAGATCGTCAATTCCTTAATTCAAAAGACGTAAACTTCGAGTTATTAAGCAACTTTGATATAATCGACTCTATAAATCTTAATAAAAATAAATCTATCAAATCTAACCAAGAATCAATCGATTTTCAATGTTTGTTCAATAACGTAAATTACAACGACACAATTGATGATAATGACAAGAATCAAAGAGTACAAAAAGTTTTACAATGCATAAAAACTAATCACATGACAAATCTCGAAAAAGATTCAATTTTAAATATTTGTACAAAATTTCATGATCTGTTTTATTTAGAAAACGACAAACTGACATATACAAATACGATTACTCATAGTATCCCCGTCGAAAATGACGAAAAACCCATATACATAAAACCCTACAGATTACCGCACGCTCATAAAACAGAAATTCACCGACAAGTTTCACAGATGTTAGCAGACGATATTATTCAAAACTCGCAAAGTCCCTGGAATTTTCCTTTAATTATTGTCCCCAAAAAACCTGATACTGACGGAAATAAAAAATGGAGGATTTGCGTCGATTTCAGAAAATTAAACGCAATTACAAAATCGGACGCTTTCCCACTACCAAACATCACTGACATTATTGACCAACTAGGTAACTCACGATTTTTCACGACTCTAGATTTAGCTCAAGGCTTTCATCAAATTTTACTAAATAAAACTGACCGAGAAAAAACTGCATTTTCTACTGACTTCGGACATTTTGAGTATAAACGGTTACCGTTTGGACTTAAGGGCGGACCGGCGACTTTACAGAGACTGACCAATACAGTTTTGTCGGGCATACAAGGAATTAGAACTCTAGTTTATATGGACGACATAATAGTTTACGGGAAAACACTTGAAGAACATAATACCAAACTACTAGAAGTGCTAGAAAAATTACGACAATACAATCTAAAATTGCAACCCGATAAGTGTCATATTATCGGTGCACACGGTGTGTCTCCTGATCCTGATAAAATTTCCTCAGTAAAAAACTTTCCCACTCCTTCCAATCAAAAAGAAATAAAAATATTTTTAGGATTGTCCGGTTACTACCGCAAATTTATACAAAACTACTCACGAATTGCATTACCTCTAACCGAATTATTAAAAAAAGACGCAAAATTTAATTGGACCCAAGAATGTGAACTTGCATTTGACGAACTTAAACAAAAACTAATAAATCCACCTTTACTGCAGTATCCCGATTTCGATCGAGAATTTTCATTAACCACGGACGCAAGCGGTTTTGCATTAGGCGCGGTTCTATCTCAAAATGTCGAAGGAAAAGATTTACCAATTGCATATGCATCGCGAACCTTGCACCCCGCAGAAAAAAATTATTCTACTATAGACAAAGAACTTTTAGCAATCGTATGGAGCATAAAACATTTCCGACCTTACCTTTATGGTAAACCATTCAAATTGTACACCGATCACATGCCCCTTATCTACCTGTACAAATGTAAAGATCCAAATTCACGACAAATGCGCTGGAGGCTTTCCTTAGAAGAATATGAATTCGATATAATTTATAAATCTGGATCATCTAATACGAATGCTGATAGTTTATCTCGCTCATTTTTTGATATTCAAGAATTAGCTTCTAATGAAAATATTTCATCTATTCCTATCGATTCTAAACCAAAATTATCTCTTCTATGCAGATGCAATTTTAATTCCGAAAATAATTTTGAAAATTTTTTAAATACTATTAAAACCTCGGTTATAATTAATAACAATATCGAGGAATCGAATGAAGTTTTTCTCACATCCCTAAAACATGAAGAGTCCGCATTGATATTCGTGATAAAAAACCAAACTCCCGATGATAAATTAACTAAATATTTCGATTTTTTCCAACATAGTAACATTAATAACAATTTGGCTAATTACGGAACACATGATTTTTTCAACTTAAATTACTCTCAAAAACAAATTTTTTACTCAATTGTAAATAACATGAATTCCCAGCCAACACTTGAAGATTTTTTCCATTGCCTCTTAAATCTAAAAGCTCATTTAATTCAAGAAAATATTAAATCCATTGCTATTCCAGCTCCCGCACAATTTCAAAGTTTTTGCCACATACCAATAGAAAATTTTAGAATTTTATTACGATACATTTTCAGAGACACCGACATCAAATTAAAAATTTATTATGACAAAATTATTGAAAACCTAACACCGGATGAGATAAGTAAGATTTTAAACCAATTTCATAGATCACAATATACGGGAGGTCATCTGGGCCATAAAAAAACGTTCAGCAGAATACGTAGCATATACAAATGGCCAAAAATGCGAAAACAAATTAAATCATATGTAAGCAAATGTCCTGATTGTCAAAAAAATAAAGTATGTAAGAAAACAAGGCAACCTTTAGTTATAACAACAACAGCCCGCGAGCCTTTCGAAAAAATTTGTATTGATATTTGCGGCCCTTACCCCGTTTCTGACTCCGGAAATAAATATTTGTTGACATTTATATGCGACTTAACGAAATATGCAGGCGCCATCCCCATTTGTAATCAAGAAAGTTCGACAGTCGCAAATGCATTCGTTTCAGAAATTATTTTAAAATTTGGCTTTCCTAAGGAAATTCTATCTGATCAAGGCACCACGTTTACTAGCAATTTATTCAAGGACGTTTGCAAATTACTAAAAATTAAAAAGATAACAACTTCCCCGTACAGACCTGAGTCGAATGGCTCTTGTGAAAGGATCCATAGGGATTATGTTCAAAACTTGAGATCTTATATTAACAAAACCCAAACAGATTGGGACAAATGCATAAAATACGCAGTTTTTATCCATAATACAACTATACATAACGCGACAAATTACACACCTTTCGAGTTAGTTTTTGGTAGGAAAATAGAATTACCACTGTCTATAGCAAAACCTATATTTCAATATAACTACGACACTTACGTTAATGAGTTAAAATCGCGGTTATCGCACGCGAATAGTTTCGCTCGACAGAATTTACTGAGTAATAAAGAAAAAACTAAAAGTAACTATGATCAAAATTTGAACCCTGAAACCTTTGAGATCGATGAGTATGTGCTTTTGAGAGATGAAACTCCGTATCCGCGGCGATGCAAAAAACTTTTGCCCCTATGGAAAGGTCCCTTTAAAATATTAAAAACCGATAGTATAAATAGTACCATTTTGATCCATAATAAACATGTACAAGTGCACAACGACAAATTGAAAAAGTTTATACCAAACGAGTAAAGTAACATAATCTTTATCAAATTTTCTAAAAAAAATCTTATTATTGAATTGCATTTAATTAATTTGATAAATCTCATAGAATAATGTTAATTAGCACATAAATCAAATTATCAATTAAATTTTATTGATTAAATAATAATAATAAAAATAATATTTCTTTTCACAAATAAATTAAATCTAAAATATGTAATGTAAATGTAAATCTAGAATTTTTAAAAAAAAAGTCCAATTTATAATATTAATGTTAAGGGTTAGCTAAGTGCTTTTAGCTAACTAAATCTAAAATATGTAATATAAATGTAAATCTAGAATTTAAAAAAATAGTCCAATTTATAATATTAATGTTAAGGTTTAGCTAAGTGTTTTGATTTACTAAAATATAAATAAAAATTGATGTCTTTAGTTGTTATATCCATTATGCATCAACTCATAGTTATTAAGATAAAGATTTTAGTTATTAATGTACCAGTTAATTACAACCTGAAATTCGCTAATGTTATGTAATAAGCCGAGGACGGCTTAATTTTCACGATGGAGGTGTTGAGAATTGTGTTCTTTATAATTATAAATAATGGTCATAAGTAAATTCCTTAGAACGATGTATACTCCCAAGTAACGGTAAATGTTGCGAATATTTTGTACATCTGCCAGACAACCCTTAATAAAAGTTTATGATAGCTCATGTACCTTCGGCGAGCTATCATAAAACTAGAAATATTGGAAACATTTTAAAAATGTAAAAATATAAGTTAGTTAGTCCTGAACTCTTGAACAAGCAACAACTGAAATATTATAATAAAGCGATAAATAAATTTTTGTATCTTAATAAATTCTTTGATTTCACACACTTCCCGAAGAGCTACAAATGTTCCAATTCTCGTATTCAAAAGTATTCAAAATAAAACCCTAATCTACTCAAGAATTATTAAAAATTGGTTACATTTAATTATTAATTAGTAAATTTAATTACTAACGTCTCTTCAATATATATATATATATATATATATATATATATATATATATATATATTGTACCGTAAAATAACTGAGACGGCTTTCAGAGTATTGGTATTGTATTTAAATATATATATATATATACAGATATTTACAAAATATAGTGAATTCTGACAAGATGCAAGGTTTTAGAAGAAAGTCTTCTTATCGCTGGAAGGATCGGAGCCAAGCTTCTAGATTGAGCCAGTCACCAAGCGTTCGAGTGTTTATTTCCGTGTATCTCAACGTACTATATCCACTTTGGAACGTCGGTTCAGACTCTCTCAAGTTGCTTTTAATAAGTGTTCCTACTGAGTGTACTGACTTATTGGCACGCTGAGAGCTGATCCGCAAAGAGACAGATTCTGGAACGGGGCTCTGGTTTTATACTCTGGAGGTCCGTCGAAGCCCATCCCTCGTTGCTCTGGGGGTAGGTGGTGGACATTCTCCCATCTCGTTCCATCTTCCCTGTTTGCGATGGTTCGTTCCTTTTCCCCATCTCGTCTTGGTCTTCGGTGGTCATGTCCTTTTCTGACCTGTACTTATACTTAGACATGACCCCGTCGCAATGATGCAATTTGTGTTTATGTGCTCATGCAATATCTTCTTTCTCTTATAACCGACGTGCTTGCCTGTTCTCGCGCACGCAGTCGAACTACCCTCTCAGTGTGCCTCGATGCGTCTCGGTGCGCCTACAACTACTAGTGACAAGTGCACACATACCGTTACTTGTCACGACACTGTGTACTTAGCATGGGCCGCACTGGGGTGTATTTAGCTAGATATTTAACATGCTACATTTCTAATATTTCTAACCTGTTTGTATTGGCATATCTTCTGTCTCTGTGTCATCATTTTCATCTTCTCTATAAAAATTAGGTTCAGAAATGGTTGACATTTTTTCTTCATTTTCTATAAAAATAATCTCATTTGGTTCTTCTAACCTGGCATACTCATTTTCTTCTAATTCTACTAATTGTTCACTCCTTAAAAATACAAAATTAGGATTATTTTGACAAAAATCAATAAAAGTTTTATAAGCAACATGTTTTATAACAAGGTCATTATTTTGAATATCTATTAAAGAGTAAAAAAAAATTTTGCTAAAATATTTGTGTAATTTTAATTTGGTGTAATGAGAAATATTTTCACTTTCAAAATATGCATAATCATTCTTTAAACAACCAAGATGGCTATTTATTTTTCTAAACACTCTTCTTTTGCTTGATTTTCTGTTTAATCCGCTAAGAATTTTTAAAAATCCTTCTAAAAAAATACAGTCTATCATATTGTTAATACAATTTCTATCTATCAAATCACTTGACAGTTGCTTAAAAAGAATTTTTAGCAAAGCTAAAAGAAGAATAGTTAAAAAAATAACACAAATTAATTGTAAAAATGAAATATCAAAAATGTAAAAATTAATGTCATTAATAAGCATAAAAGAAACAAAGATTACAATTGTAAATGCCAAATGAAAAGAAATGGTATTTAAGTTGGTCAATAAAATGTAAAGAGTTTCATATTTTCTTGATAAAGCATATCTGTCACAAAAAATATGATTGATTCTAAGATTATAGTTGAAAAATATGCCCAGAATGCAAAAAATAAAACTTTTTTTCTGTTAAAAAATATTTCGTGAGAAGAGGTAGAATATACAAAATTTTGCCTGTCAAAGATGTTTGTTGTGTAAAATGAAATGGTTTTGTCATCTAAAAACAAAGCAAAAAACAGTAAAAAAAGAAGAACCAAGAGTTTGTAAGAAATACAT
Organism: Ctenocephalides felis; assembly: GCF_003426905.1. NCBI lineage: Eukaryota > Metazoa > Arthropoda > Insecta > Siphonaptera > Pulicidae > Ctenocephalides > Ctenocephalides felis. The sequence continues at coordinate 26,487 of NW_020538540.1, forward strand.
TCTTTTAAAAAAGAACAGATTTTTGACTTAGGTTTGTATTTGTAATGACCTGGGTCATGCATGGATCTGAGGCATTACATCTTCTACTTCACTTTTCTCCATTACCTCTCCACTTTTCTGATCAGTTACATCTGTATTCTCTCCAATCACTATTTTTTCATCTTTGGATTGCATAAATTAAGAATATTTTCTTTTAAAAATAAAAATTAACCAATAAAAAAACTAGAAAAAATACTTTAATATTCACCTGATGAATCAAAATTCTCTCCTCTTTCTAAGTTGTAATACATTTTTACGATCTGAGAAGAATTTGTGGAAGAATCAACATTTTTATCTTCTCTTTCTCGAATAAATCTAGGAAATCTTAAAGACAGTCCACTCCCTAGAGATGAGCTTCCAGCGGTGTACACTGGAGAGGAAGAAAGCCCTGCAGCCTCTACTTCCCATATTTCTTCGGGTTCGATCCACACATCGGGTTGTGTTCCTTCCTTAAAAATCAAATTTATTGGAGATTCTATGATTTTTTGACTGAATTTGTTGTAAAAAGATAAAAGTTTTTCGTCATTAAAACCTGTTCCTAATTTACATACAGTTTCAAATTTACCTAATTCGTCATTATAACACCCCATTAGAAATCCTCCATAATTACCAGTACGTTTTCCCTTTCCATAATAACATCCTAATACAATTAAATCAAAAGAATCAGCCATCCCAGTCAGATAATCTTTTTTTAGTTTTATCCAATTATAACACCTTCTAGAAGGGGTATATTCAGAATTCTCTCGTAAATTTTTTATCATAATTCCTTCACAATTATCCACGATAGATTTATTGAAAAAAGGATCAATCTCTTCGACAGTGTTACAATCTATTTTCTTTACAAACATAAACTTTCCTTCTATTTCTTTAAAATTTTCTGTAAAAATTTTTCTTCTTTCTTCTAGCTTTTTTTCTTTTAAGTATTCTTTAAAAAATAAAACATCAAATGTAAAAACACACACAGCTATTTTAATATTTTTAAGCGAAACATTTTTTCTTTTTCTGGTTGTTAATGTTTGAAAGGAAAGGATTTTTTTAGATTTTAAATCATAAGCTACTATTTCTCCATCTAAAATAAAGTCGCAATCATCTTTACATATATTTTTTATGTTTTCGCATAGATCGGGGTATTTTTCAGTCAGGTCTTCTGAATTCCTTGAATAAATTTTGTAATTTTCTCCTTTTTAATGAATTTGTGCTCTTTCTCCATCATACTTGTATTCACAGGTAAAAGAAGTTCCTTTAATTCTATTCATAGCAGATGTAATATTCTTACTTGGTTGGGCCAACATTGGTTTTATTGGAATAAAACTTAGCTAGTTGGCTCTGTATTTTGCTGCTATAACCCCGTAATCTCCTGTTTTTCTATGTTCTTCTTTTATTAATTTAACAGATCTGTTAGTAAATTCAGAAATTACTTTTATTAGAATTGTTTCGCCAATACCTAATTCTACATTGTAATGTTCAGGTAAAAATCTACCTAAACATAAATAACATGCTGAGATCATCCATTCTGGGGAATAATCTTTTAGTGTTTTGAGTTAATTGGATAATATTTCCTGTATTTCTAATCTTTTCTTGGTTTGAGAAATTTCTTCTAAAGTATTACTTAAAGTTTTGAATAATACAGTTTTTTGTTCCTTCATTTTTAATTTAAAAATTATTTTAATTTAAAAATAAATTTTAACATATTTTAATAACTGAATTAAAAAGAAATCTTTTATGAAAAAATATTGATAAATTAATTATGCACATTGCATACATCGTTAATGTGTAACTAATAAACTTAGTTATTTTGACTGTAAGGTTAATTTTTATTTTTTGCTCCTTTAAGGTAAAAACAATATCTCTGCACTTAGGATTTGAGATAAAGAAACTAATTTTTTTCATTATTTTGGTACTTGATTTATGTTCAAAATATATAAAATAAAATACTATTTTTATGCTGCTTATATTAAAATTTATTGTACTAAAATACCATTCTAAGTAGCTTCTTTTTGCGCATCCAGGATTTAAGTAAAATAAAATATTTGTGGATTCATTTTTATTTTTTTTTTCAAATTTAATTAAATAGTAAAATTATAAAAATAATCATCATAAATCATTTAATTAAATTGTTACAATCATATTTCAGGTCTAAAGTAATTTTTTCCTCGGTAAAAAAATTTATTTGTTCTATTTTTTAAACTAGATCTCTTTTTAACTCCACATAAAAAAATTAATTTTTAGACTTATAATTTAATAGATGTAAATTATGTATATTATTTGTAGAATAAACACTACATTATGTGATTGTTATGCTTCGAGCCGAAATATCCCTATATGAGAAGGATTAAGTAATTTATACATTATAATGATGTCGCAGCAGTTTTATATTAAGGAAAAGGGGGAAAATGTTGTCTGACATGTTATAAAAATTAAATTTTAAGTAGTTAGTGAAGCTATAATAAGTGGTCTTTTTATTAAAATTTTCTTTCAGAAAATAAGATGGATCTTGAAAACAAGAGTTCAAACCAAATAACAACCATATGATTGTGATACTATTATTTAAATAAATATTAGTTACTAAACTGTTGGTCAAATTTATTTTTTATTTAAATCATGATGATATATTAGATCAGAATTTTTTATAAAAACTATTGTTTAAGTTATTGTTTATAACAAGATAAAAAAACCTTTTTACTCATGGAGCTTTTTTTATATAAGGACTTTTGAATCATTTATAAAATTGGGATTTTCAATGCTATGTAAATAAAATTTTTTATTTAATGAAAGTAAAAAATTTGTTTTTAAAATACATAGATATTAAATCTTTTAAATTTAAACACTTTACATGTTGAGGGTATTTTAATTACCATGTTAATGACTTGTTTGACTTTGCTTTTTGCTTAAAGGCAAATTTATATCATGCTCAATTTTAGTAACGCGTAGTTAATATTGGTCAACTAAATGAGGTTTATAAATTGAGATCTTAGATTTGGTTTAGGTGTGACATAAAAAAAGATGGTTTTGCAACAAAAAATAACAAAAAGAGGAAAAAAACAGCTCGCCTGTTTTGAAGGGCGTGGATATTTAACAGGATCTTTTCAAATTCCTATAAGATTTTTTTAGAGTTGGAGAAAGATTTGATTTTATTCAACCAGTTCAATTAATTCAACTTTGAAAGTGACAGTACTTAGAATATATCTTTAGAAAATGCTCAAATATAATCTAAATGAAATGGATGTGTTTATCAATATCATATAATCTATTGTTATATTCTTATATTAAAGAATCTAAAATACTTTATAGACTTAAAAAATAAGTTTTTTACAATTATTTTTTATAAAATTTTTCGAGAACTTAGAAAAGTAGCAAACTGGTATTTCTGAGCGGGATGGGGTTTCAAAGATTATTAATTTTTTTAAAAACTTGTACTCTAAATCGTATTTTATAAATATTTTTTGTACCTCTGCAGGTGAACATTTAAAACATTTTGTTAGGCTATAATATCTGACAAAAATGCTAAATTTATAATTAACGCTTCTTCTGAAAGACCATATAATTTGTCTTGTTCGTTCTGAATTTTCGGATTTGGTTTCGTAAAGATAAAATTTTAGTCAAAGATTGGCCTGTAGAAAGTCAACGAACTTTTTAGTAATATGGTGAATCCACGCTGCATGTTTCATCATTTATGTGAGCATATGTCAAAATATATGATGACCCATTGCATTTGAACTGATAAAGTTGACTATCGCAAAAGTTCTATTTAATGTAACTTATAGAATGCTAAATTACGCGCAAAGATTTAGTTAATTAAAATACAATGATAAAATAAAGAGGTCTCTCAGAAAAAAATATTTTTTTCAGCAAAGCAATATAACCTTCCTTTTTTTCTATCATAGAAATTGTCCGTCAGAGCAAAAACTAACTAGGATGGTGATAATTTATGTGATTTTTCACATAAATCTTTAAAGTTTCTAAAGGATATCGACATCGCGATTATGTCAGTAATTGTACCTAATCTCAGGAGGTCTGCATAAGAATCAAAATCTTTAGTAGTAACACGAATATACTATAAAATTTGTGCTGAGTCTATTTTATCCTTAATTTCATTCAAGCAATTAAAAATATATGTCTTTATTGTTTATGATTGTGTAATATTGCTTGTTATATTTTTCGCAGATTTATGCTGTCTATTTTTTCGTTGCCTGAGAATGAGAAATCCATACGAAGACTGTTTCACTATACTTTCTGTATAAAATATAGGGGGCGATGCTTAGTTGTAAGGGGCGTTTAAAGCACAAAACTAAAAAAATAGTATAATATTAATATTATATATTAATAGATTTAAATTAACACTGAATTATATAAAGATAATATTTTAGTTAAAGTTATTCAAACATATCTGCATTGGTGTATTAGTAAATACATCCGTTTTAAAGCTGTGCACCGCCAATTCTTGTTTCGCAAAAGGTTTAATGAAAAGAATGGTCCATACGTTTCTTTGTGTGTCGATAATTTGTGTAACTTTTCAAAAACGTGTAACTTTACCAAATTTTGTAAAAGATTCTTTAAGAGATTTTCTGTAAGAGATTCTGTAAAATTGGCGGATATATGATCACTATTTGTCGTGATATTAATTATATTTCTTTTGATATCTACCCGTAACTGTCCACTCGAATGCTGCGTTTTGTAAAATAGATTTATCGAAGCCTAGTATAATTCTTTCGTTACCTAAAATTTCGTTACCTAAAACGTATCAACACCTATCAACATATCTACTTCGCACGGAATATTTAAGTGTGAATCCAAAAGTTTTAATCCATTAGGAAGATTTAGTTCAGAAATTTGGATTCGCTGCGCGGATAGTAGACTCGATATTTTCGTAAGCACAAAGGCATTTTTATTTTTTACAAATGTATGGTACATTCATTAAATATTTCTAAATTTGCACAATTATTCGATTTCGTTGAAATTCCAACAACACCGTGGAGCTTAAGGCACGTGGATTGAGATTTAACGCGTTATTTTTCAACGCAAACATCGTTGAAAGTTCTAATTTTGACAAACGCCATAAAATCGATACCAATTTTTGCAAACTTTGACGAATTTTCTTGTCGAATTGACTTGTCGTAGGACCGTAATATTTTAGTATTATCTATAAGACTGTGGTATCTACCGTCAAAAAAACATAAAAATTGTCTAAAAAATTACTACTACTTATTGATATAGTGTACTTATGTTAATAAAAACACTTTATTACAAGAAAACGGCCTGGCCGATCATTACCAAAGACTAATTAGGTCGATTCCCAACCAATATGTTTCCAACAGTTTTTGAATTTTCAAAATCGATTCAGAATTGCGGGTTAAAACGTGGACGAATTTTTTTTCACTTTTCTGCGATTTACAAAGAAACGACTCGGCCGATCGTCGAACAAAACTGAGAAACGTTAATCCTCATAGAGATACATCGAATGGCTTTTAAATTTTTGAAATCGGTCCATCCATTTTTGAGAAAACGACGATTTACGGCAAAAAATCTAAACACACACACACACATAATGCTTTCCAATTGTTGCTCTCATTCAATTCAGAATGGCTTGAAACGTCGAGAAAACATAAAATTAGCGAATTGGATTTTTTGATGAAAACAAACTTCTCCTTCGGAAAGTTTGTAAGGGGGGCGCCGAGTAACAATTTTTCTGGAAAGGGGGCGGTAAGTGAAATAAGTTTGGGAATCACTGTTTTACAGGAAGCATACGGTAAAATATGTTTCTACATAGTTAGGTATATCTCAAGATCTTACGAGCCTTTCAACAGCTAAAACCCATCCCGTGCACTTTATTGACCGCTTAAGTCTATCTTACCTTGCAGGCTTTGATAAAAGGTGAGAATTTGTCGCTATATATCTCTGAACTAGGTAAAATAAAATTTTCAATGAGCTGTAAAAGATAAAAAAGTTATTTTTTTCTAAGATATTTTATCATAAGCTTCTGTGTGCTTCCATTTATAGCCCTAATAAATGCCAAAAATTTTTTTCTTCCCTTATGGTATTTCATCTTTGAAAAAAGATCCTATCTTTTTGAATAAAGTGAGAATGTTCTCTAGTTTTTTTCACTATAAGATTAATAATATAATTTTTTTTTATTTCTTGGATAGTTTATAATTGTAATTTTATGGAGTTAAGTAAACCTTTTTATTTGGTTAACATTTAAACTTTGAACAAAGTAAATTATGAACTTTACCCGTTGGAAGTGCTCAATTTTAATATTAAAATTCAAGATAATATATTACATCTTATCTGGTTTACACGGAAATTACAATTATAAATTATTTTAGAATAAAGTATTTTTTTCATCATTTGTCTTGAAAAAATTTACAAATCATATCAGGATGCATGTTAGGATATCTATTAAAGTGTAATATATCACTTTTTTTACTTTATGTTTTTATAATTATTAAAATCCTTTAAATCTTTCGAATGTCATTATCAAAATGAGTGTCAAGAATTTTCCCACCAAAATTCCCTCTCCCGCCTTGATTCTAAATATACCACGGCCTTAAAAATAGAAAAAGGATGTTGCAACAAAAATTTTAAGGATGTTTATAATATTGTAACATGATTTTTTGTGACCAAAAAAAGAAAAAATTTTAGAATTATTATTTAATTTCTTTTTCTAAATCATTTGTAAAACCGTCATTAGTTTTAACAATAGTGTATACTTTTGAGTAAACTTCCATAAATGTCCTTTTAAAGGTTTTAATATTTTCTGGTTCATAAAACAAGTTCTGATTATTTTGGCGGGAACATAAAAACCATAGAAAACATGTCAATTTAGATCGATTTAAATTAAAAAATACCATTTTACGCAAAGAGACATATGTATAATTTAACAAATATCTTATTTCACTGACATATGTATAAAAATATCAACATCGAGTTTATTTTCTTCAAATGTTGCTAACGTTGATAGCGTTTTAATATGTTTTCGTATATCGCAAGAATAAATTATTGCGATGCAATAATATACTAGTTCTTCGATGGTGTTAAATTCTTGCTCGGCTATAGATTGATAAATATATGATACTAAAATGGAGTATTTGGGGGCGGTTAAATTCAAATGAGTTTCTATAAATTTGAATAAATATTCTTTCAACCAAGGATTTTCCATCAATTCTTCAGAGAATAAAATTTGGGGATAGTAATAATATAAATTAAATAGATCAAAATACGCGTAAATTAGGCTTTTTAATAGACGGGATAACTGAGTGTTAGAGACTGAAAAGACTTTAACCTGACTGAGTTCTTGTTTTCTCAAATCTTCATGGTATTGTTGTTCATACTTATCGATGAATTCGTGGTTTAATTGCAGACCCACACCATAAAGCGATTGTTGGGAAAGATTATTTGTAGGTTGAAAAAATAATTGCTCATAGTTTTGGTAAATAAATTGAATAATTTTTATTGATTCATTTAAATTTTTATAAAAAAACAAACGTAATGTTGGTACAATGTTAATGCGGTATATTTAGACGCCTGGTAAATGTTATAAGTGGTATTTGAAATGTATGTGTGAACAAGTTGTGGATTAGTGCGATGAATTTCTACAAAGGCCTCATAGGCTAATCGCTAATCGGTTTTGTTTTTCGATAAATTTTAATTTGGTAAGTAATGAGGTATTATAAGGCTGACGGTAAATAATTTGAGATGGGTTTGTATTGTCAGGTTGTTCATTGTAAAAATGAAAGCCTTCTATAGCTCCATAATAAATTTTCATAAAAAGAATCAATTGGGGATTCATTGAAGGTAAAAAAATTTTTAGAATTAAACAATCAATTTACTTTTATAGTAGATTTCAATTTCCCGATTTTCTTATTAAATAACAACCAAATGCATTTTTTTGAAAGTAGAATTATTTTGAGTAAAAGAGTACTCAAAAAATAAGAAAAGATGAATTACTTTTTAAAGTTATTATAAATGAATAATTTGTAACTCTTAAGTAATATAAGGGTTAAAATAAATTTTTCGCTCTTTGGACTAACTATTTATCATAAAACAAAATTTATGTAATTAACCAACAACATTCACAAATCTCACATACAACTTTAATACAAATTAAAGAAGTAAATATAAAGTTTTATTTTATTTAAATTTGATACATTTATATTTTTTAAAGTGGTTTATAAACATGTAACTGATTTAAGATAAAATCAAAATGTCTTTAATAACAAGAGAAACATAAACTTAATATTTATTGCTTAAAAAAATTTAAAAGTGAATTGGATTGTTTTATTTAAGTAGAAAATTTATTTTTGCTCGTGAAAGCAATAATTTTAATATTCTTCTTTTAGTTATGAGATATTTTATTAACTTGAACCACTTTTAAACTTTAAATAAGAGCTTTAAAAGAATCCGCGCATTTTCGACTACGGTATCTAAAAAAGGAAAATTATAGGATAAAATTTTTGTAATTAACATCTAAAGGAAAATTAAAGAATAAAATTTTTGTAATTAACATTTAGAAAAACGGTTAATTAAAGGAAAAAAATATTTGTAGAATATTTTAAAAAAAAATTTATTGACATGAAAAAAAGCATCCTTATAATTAAACAATATAAACTCAAAAGACTTATTAGAATAAGTAAAAAAGGAAGTGATAAGTTATCTAGTGTTTTTCATAATCTTGTATCAATGAATAAAGCCAGGAGATACTAGTGATGCAAGGATGGATCATTCTGCGGAAAAATGCATACAGATCTCTTGTATGGTTAAGCAAAATTAGTACACAGCCTTAGTTTAAATATACACAAGGTAAACAAATAAATTAAGCAGACTCATATTCAATTTAATGCTCTATACAATAAATAATTTAACAAAGATACAGTGTTTAATAGATTAATAAAAACCTTTCAAACATATTGAATGCAAAATAAATCTTTAATATGTCAGTGAATTATATCAAATTTATGTGAAAGAATTAGATATCCTCAACGAAACAAAAATTTTGACAAAAGGTAAACGTTTTTACTATGATACAGTTGTTTTAACTTTTAACTGAGCCATAATTCCAACAACTATACACTCAAGCAATTTGTTCTAGGGCATTACAATGCTAGACATTATTATAAATTATGTAATTTTGCACAATTTCGCCAAATACCTCATTCAAATTACTGTAACAGTTTAAAAGTTACAAAAGATATAAGAAGAAAATGCATTATACTACAAATTGTCTTACTATATGCAGTACAGCGGGTCTAAAGCATTCTTTATGACGTCATATGGTAAAAATGCATGTGGGGTATCAAATGAAAGGTCTCGACGAGCACAATACGAATATCATACTTACGAACTCAAAAAGCCATTGGGGTTCCATATACTTTATATTTAACTACAATTGAACACTTATATTCAATTCTTAGCTCTGTTTAAAGTACACCGAGTTGTTTCAGGATGTTATAATATTAGGCAATATTGTATATTAGTCAATGTTTGATAAATTTGCCGAAAATATCATTTAGATTGATCGAATGGTTTGAAAGTTACAAGAGGTGCAATATAAAATGCACAAGCAAGATTCGCATTGCGTCGTACTATATACAGTACAGTGGGTCAAAAAAAAAAAACAAAATGGCGTCATATGGTAAAAAATCATGTGGGGTATCAAATGAAAGGTCTCGACGAATACTTTACTAAAATCATACTTACAGGTCTTTAAAAACAACCGGGTTTGCGTACCTTAAAATTTAATTGGATAACAAGATTCATTTTTAAAATACTTTTCCAATATTGTAATTATATTATATTATAGCATATAATATATTTCTTAAATATTAATAATGTCATTATACAGTATATAGTAGTTTTACCTCCAGGGCTCGCACTATTCATCATGTTACCTTTCAGAGTATATTTTCGTATCTTTAACAACATACACGATGAAGAGAGGGATGCTTTAAAATTGATTTTCTTAATGCACCCCGACAAAGAACGAACGATATAGATATTTTATATAGAAAATTGTATTCTCTACTTACATTACAGCCTCCCAAAGCTATAGCTATCGATAACAGGATAAGATAGAAAAACTATCTTATGGCTTATATAGCTTTCCTGTACACAACATTAGCTATAACGTTACGAGACGAGTCGAAAATGTTTGTGTGTTATTCTTGCTAAAAGGTGGAAATTCATAATATTAGAGTAGAATTGTGTGTGTGTGTGTTTGTGTGTTTGTGAGTTTACATTTTAAAACCAGGGCCGGATTTAGCGAGAGGGCTTTTGAAGGTACACTTGCAAAATATCATCTCATAGTAATATTAAACCAGGAAAACAGTCACAACGTTAGGTTAGAGTTACTTAACTCTTCTGATGAGTATGAATGACAATTTTATCTTTTAGATCATGGGTCGGCAAGCTTTTAACTGTAGTGTGCCAAGCCACTCTACCAATATGTTTTAGAGTGCCGCCTTAATTTTGAAATATATAGTTAGGTTCTAGGGGAAAAGAATTATAACCAAATTTATCTTTTAAACATATTTATTAACAAATAACATGAATTTCTAATATAAACAGTGCCCGATTACCCCAAAGGCCCGTGAGACCCGGGCCTAGGGCGGCATTATTTAGGGGGCGGCAAATTTTTCAAAATGTAAAAATTTTAAACCCGATGAAATGACACGACAATTCATTTTAAGGATAGATTCAGATTTTTTTTTTTGTAAATTTAGAGATCATTTTCGATGGAATAGAACGTAATGCATTTTCTAATCAAATTTATTATTCGTGGGTGCCGCATTGATATTTTCTTGATGTATCATATTATCAACTTCAGATTGATTGATTCAAGTTATAATAATCCTAAAAAATCGTAAATAAAATTGTTTATATATCTCTACGCTTTAAGTTCTCCTGAACATTTTGACATGCCTTAGAAAAAATGGATGTATACATATTATGTGTTTATGCGGTTACAATTTTTTGCCAATTGGCATTCGGGAAGACGTGCTGATTAGTTTTTTGCAAAGACAGTTTCGGAATAGGGAGCAAAGAGTTAAAAAAATGCTGATTCAATTTTTCAAAAACGAAGCGTCCGATTTGAATAATTCAAGACACTTTTTACTTGTATGACGAAATAAGAACTATCGAAAATTTTGCGAGAGCGTGGTCAGCGTTTTTGGTGATCCAAAAAGGTGTCATTTGATGATAAAAAATGATCATTGACATCAAATTATTAGATTTTTTATAAAAACATTAATTATTACAAATTTTGTCTTCATTATTTTGAATCATTCCGTACCAAGATTTTTAATTTTTTCAAAGTTTACTTCTTAGATAGTTTAAATGTCCTTTGCAAGGATCAATCGCCATGAATGATTCAAAAAATATTCGCTTGGCTTTGACTGAGAGGCGTACTGTTTATGCAGGCAGGTTTAGCATTTTTGGAGATACAGAGCGCAGAAGGTGCAAAGTGGTCATGAAGGTTTTGAGAGTACAGATCATTCGATTGGAATGACTAAAAAAATATTTTGTTTGTGGTATTTTAGTGATATGAAGAAATGATTAGTTTTCCGAAAAGGCAAGTCCACTGGTTTCAAAATTTTGAGAAAATTAAAATATCTAAAATTTTCAAATAATCGAATTATTTTAGAATTTAAAAAAAAACTCGAAATTCTTGAATATCTAGGTTCTATTTATCGAGTTTAGTCCAATGTCTTTTTAATTTGTGAAATCAGTTCAGGCGTTTTTGAAAATTGAATTTTGATTTATCACATCACAAAAGCGTCTTTTACCACGAGTTTTGACTATGAAGTTTTATCAAACTTTGATAAATTTTTAAAATTGTCAAATATTTTGACTCTTAATTGATATCTTTCAGAAATCTTTTTTTAGTTTTAAAAATCGGTTTCTGGCTTTATCCCAAAAATGTAATATTTTTGCTTTTTTATGCTAATTTCAAACAACCGGCTAGTTCAATCGTCCCGCAAACCTAATCAGTCCGGCAGGTTTTTACCAAAAACTAATGAATACGATTTCCAACCAAGATTTTTCGAATGGTTTTTGAATTTTTAAAATCGACTTAAAATTGTGGGGTAAAACTTTGACGAATTTTTTCTCTCTTTTACTAATTACAAAAAAAAGCTTGGTCGACCGTTAAACCTGCCTTCCCAAAAATTTAGGTAATTATTCATTCCTTTAGTACAATTAAATTTTTTTTTAATTATTCGGAAACCAGCCTCTCGGTTCTTTCAAAAACTGAATTGCAATTTTTGCACTCGTGTTCTGTATTTTCCAAACGGCTTTGTACAAACAGGCATTCCAAACCTGTCTTAGCGAAAAACTAATGAGAACTTTCTTATCTATGAAAATGAAACATACATACATACACACACATCAATTTTTTTAAGGTATGCCAAAATGTTTAGAAATGTCTGAAACGTAAAAATATGCAAAAATTTTCATTTTCGATCTTTTGCGATTGCTATAACTTACGAGTACTTTACGCAAAGTTAAAAGTTGTATTTAAGTAATTTAGAATAAAATTATAGTTTAATTAGAAAAGTAAAAAATTGTCTATTAAAAAGGGCGTCTGATCAGATAGAGCCTAGAGCGTCAGAAAGCTTAATCCTTGTGCCTGCACATTTTTCCTTAACATTTCAATATCCGGGGTATAATTTGTAACTTTTAATTTCACACAAGATACTGAATGTTTAGTTGTTAAACGATTTCTTTCTGTACTCAAAATATGTTTCATGTGAGAAAAAATTTGTTCACAGAGATATGTGGAACCAAAAGCTGAAAGGAGAGCGCATACAATTTTCTTTACACAATTAAATTTTTTCCGGCAATGTCATTCAACAATTTAATATGGCTGTCGATTTTTCCATAGAGTCATCTCCCAAATTTATTTGTAATTACTTTAAAATATAGGCACATAAGCTTCAAAGTCTTTGCATCTTCTGGAAAATTCATCTTTAAGTACTTCAACGTAGGTTGAATTACATTAGCGAGCTACGTTAGAAAAATAATTATAATTAAACATTTTCTCTTATTTAAAAATCGCTCAATATTTGCGATTTTCCTGATTACTTTATAGAGTGCCATTCAGAACCCCATCGCGTAACAAGCCTGGCACGCGTGCCGTAGGTTGCCGATGCCTGTTTGAGATAATAATGAATTGGAGATATGGAACATAAAAAAGACATTTTGAAAATGCAGTATTAAACATATCGTAGAAAATGTATTTGTATCTTATATATAGAAATGAATCGCAAAATGTGTTGGTAAGCGCATAACTCAACAACGCCTGGACCAATTTGGCCAATTCTTTTTTTAAAATGTTCGTTGAAGTCCAAGAATGGTTCTTACGTCGAGAAAAAATCAAATAAATTCCGGAAAAACCCTAAAAACAGTCCTTTTCTTTTTCTCATACAAACGTTTCCTAACAAAAACGTAGAATAAATTTGAGCTTTATTGCTATTATGTAAAAGTTCATATTAAATTACAAGCACTCACAGTATACTCCTTCTAAACGATTATTCGGATTTTTATAAATCTTCCTGAAGTTTGTTAAGGAAATTTTCTAGGATGTATGTGATTATAAAGTACCGGGATGTATGTGCAATATTGTAGAAATACATTTAAAAAATTGTAAAAAACGACACGTCATTGTTTGCATTGAAAACAAATGAAAACTATCAACTGCCAAAAATTTCAATTTACTCATGAACCTAGACAATATTAGAATATGTATAATAAATTTATGATTGTGAATAAGAAAAATAAAATGTCTACATTATTATTCCCAAAAAGCAGCTAAGTTGTTCCAGAAATTAAAATAAAATACAGTATATGTATGGCAGATTGAATGACACATATGAACAGGATATGACAAATGTATTCACTTAAAATATAAAATTAAGTATTAATCAGGGCCGGACCTACTTTTGATGCGAAGCATGCGAAAAATACGAGCGCACGCCTTAGGGGGCGCCAACACAATATCAGGATATTAAGTTTTCAATATAGTTTTTTTTTTCAATATATAATTTTTTTGCATCTTTATTAATCTTTCCACAATATTTTTAAAATTCGTAAAAATTTCACATATTATAAATGTATATGCATTTTGGCGTAAAGAGCAATTTAAAAAACAATAATTATTATTTTTAGGTAAACGGTAAATGTTAGTATATTTTATTGAAAAATTGTAGACATGGGTACAGGACAACGTCTGTTGGGTCATCTAGTTTTGTAATAAATGTAAATATCAATACTTATTGAAAGTGAATTTATGATTAAATTAAAAATGTGAATTTAGTACTCGATTTGTAGCAATATTGTAGACTATTTAATTGTGCACTTTGCTATAGACGTCGTTCTACTGACTTAAAGTTATGACATGTATTGCGACACATTAACTGTTAAGTATTGGGTGTACAACTTTGCTCCCGCCGTTTTTGCAATACAAATTCCTTACAATAAAGGCGGCGACAAAGTTGTTTTCCGTTTTTTTAAAATGAAATTTTATCTTCAAATCCTAAATCCACTACAATACACCACTAGTTTCTTTTTCCACATAATTAATATTAATCTAAAACAGAATTAATTCGGTTTCTGCTCCACCGTCCAGTGTAAGGGAATTACTCAAAAAGCGCGACTCGTCCTGACGAAGTCATTTGTCAAATGTCCGAAACGTTAAAAAAATCAATCCGTCGCATAATATACTATATGAGATAGAGGAGAGGAGAACAAAATTTACATTAAATGGAATACAATGCGTTCACGAGAGCGTGAATTCGAATCCTTTAACTTTGATGCAAAAAAAGGACGGTGGTCCGGGAGGCAAAGACACCAGGAATCAAAATAACAATATGAAAGTAAATTTTTTTTGCTACTGTACGAAATAGCAATTAAGTTAAAAATGAGTACATCATATCGAAATTTGATTTAACAGACTTATTACTACATAACCTACAAAAATTTTAAGTATTTAAATAAGTTTTTTTGTTGACCGTTTGTTGGTAAACTTGAAATTTTTTAAATTCACTTTTAAATCATAAAGTCCTGAAAAGTTCATAAATAATAAATAAGTAAGAAGAATAATGTTCATAATATTAAATTTAATTACATTTGACATCATGACAGTTTCAAAATGGCTGTCAAGTTGTTCTATTTGAAGTTTTATAAAAGTTAAAAATTATAAGTTATAAAGTAAATAAACTTATTAACTTATTTATTAATTTCTTCATTATCGTGTTTGTTCATAAAAAAATTAATACCCCGAAGAATTTATTTATTATTAATAAGACATGGTAAATTAATGTCATTAATTGATTTGGTGATATGAAAACAGCAACTTGCCTGAAGGCAATTTTGAAGCAAGTTTTTGCATGTGAGGTATCAAATGAAAGGTCTCGAAGAGCACAATCTGAATATACTACTTATACTAGTATACTATTACACTGGTAAAATATTATATTAATATTTAACTCCAACACCAATATTTTTGTTAAACCAGTTACACCTAAAGAGCAACTTGCCTATAGGAAGTTACCAAATAGCTTTTTGCATGTGGGGTATTAAATGAAAGGTCTCAGCGAGCAGAACTTGAATATAGTATTTACTTTTATTTGTAAAAATAATAATTAAAATTTAATTACTATTTTAATAAATTTAAAAATATATATTATTTTGTACAAGATACTTTTCTATTTTATTTTAAAGTCATTGCAAATATGGACGCCGATCACACTTTTTTAACTTCCCGAAGGAGAAGTTTAAGTTTTCATCAAAAAATCCGATTCTCTAATTTTATGTTTTCTCGACGTTTCAAGCCATTCTGAATCGAATGAGACCAAGTTTGGAAAAAGTATGTGTGTGTGTGTGTGTGTGTGTGTGTGTGTGTGTGTGTGTGCGCGTGTGTGTGTGCGTGTGCACCAACAGATTTTTTGCCGTAAATCGCCGTTTTCTCAAAAACGGCTGGACCGATTTCAAAAATTTAAAAGCCATTCGATGTATCTCGATGAGGACTATTGTTTGTCAGTTTTGTGCGACGATCGGCCAAACCGTTTCTTCGTAAATAGCAGAGAAGTGAAAACTCTTTCGTCCACGTTTTAGCCCGCAGTTATGAATCGATTTTGAAAATTCAAAAACCGTTCGAAAGATATTGGTTGGGAATCGTGCTGATTAGTTTTTGGTAGAGATCGGCCGGGCCGAAAAAAAATTAAGCCGATTTTCATGGAACTTTTTTTGGCGATATACATCATAGTCTTATAGAACTTACTGTAATATTACGGTCTTACGACAAGTAGTTTAATTTTAAAAATTCGTCAAACTTTGCTAAAATTATTATAGTTTTTTTTAAAGTAGGATTGATGAAGTATATTATTTACACATTTTTTTGCTCAAGTCGATTATTTACACATATCGGGAAGTTCATGTAATTTGCCTCAAGGCTAAATACCAAACCAACTAGTTAAGTTTTATTTTGAAAATACTTTTATTAAAATTTATTATTTTTTTATATTTGTCAATAAACTGTCTATTGATAAAATCAAAAATATTTTAAAAAAATTCTTATATCAAGACATAACTTCACAATCAATTGGCTGTTGACTTTTCTGAAGAATTTTCATTTCAATTCTTATTTTTAATTACCTTTGAAATTTCGAACTATAATAGTTTCTGACCATATTTTTTTGCATTACAACACATATAATTTTCTCAATAAAACTTTATGAAAATACTAAAGTTTATTTCGATTTCAAATTAGTTTAATAATTTTAATTTTATAATATTTGTCCATTAATCACGAAGACACAACAACTTGCCTAAAGGCACAACGTGTAAATAATTATGGTATTTACAAACGAGTATTAACAATTATGGAATAATTATACATGTTATATTATTGTTCTAATTGTAATTATTGTAATTTTCAAAGTACTATTTTATAGAACGGGTAGTAGCAGTTACAGTTTACAGCTATTGCTAATAAACAACTATTAATGATTTAAAAATATGTTTTTTGTTTTAAAACAGCAATTTACTCTTAGGCCTTAGTATTTCAACAAATCTCGTCTTGTCGTCGCCCCCCGTACTAATTCCGAATATAAATGAATACGTGCACAATGTATGAAAAGGGTTATCCGTTAGCGTGATAGAAAAATATGCGAGTTCATCAGTTTGAATTATCTTTGTAATTAATATATGCGAGTGAAAAAGTTTCACTTCATTAATTACATACAAGAGACAGACAACTGTACGACTGTACGACAGTAGCAGAATCAAAAGTGACAAATAATAAATTTATACTAGGATAATACATTCATTTTATGATTTGAAATAATTTTAGTAGCATTTGTTGGCTTTGGTTTCCCCCAGAGTTCATATCTCTGATTCTTAAAAGAGCGTTTTTTTTTAAGATAAAGCTAAATTTCTTCAAATAAAAGGTTCTCTATTTCAATTTTAAATGTAATTCGTACGGTGTTTTTTGTATAATTTAACAAACTAATTTAGTTAGTCAGTAGAGTCCTTTCTTTGTAAAATTGCTATTTAATTTTTACGTCAGTTACAGTGGCCTATTTTTTTGCAAATAGACAAAGAAAATAGACAAACTTATCTTTGAATATCGTTTGCCTAAGAAGTTCTATTTCAAAGTTTTTATTTTTTTTTACAAATTTGGTGTGCATATGTTGAATTTTGGTCGTTTTCTAAAAAAAACTATAATTAACTTCCCTTAGGGTAGTCATAGTGGTTATAGTAATGGGCCGAAAATCGAAAATGAAAATTTTTGCATTTCTCGACGTTTTGAAGGTTTCTGAACATTTTTAAGGGGCATACCTTAGAAAAAAACATTCGATCCCTGTTGATAGAGAGATGTGCTGATTAGTCTTTGGCAAAGGCAGGTCCAGCCGTTACGGAGATACGGAGCAAAGAGTGCAGAAAATACAAATCGAGTTTTTGAGATAACGGAGTATCGGATTTGAATGATCTAAAAATCTTTCTGCTTGTATTGACAAAGCAATTGCTTTCGGGGATAAAAAATTATTACATCTTTTTTTATTTTCCATAAAATATTTTTGTAATTTTAAAATTAAAAATCGAAAAAATTACCCCGGCTAAGCACAGTCTAAGCGCCACTCTGGTACAAATGTTTACCCAAGTGCGTTTAGACTGTACTGGAGCACTTTTCCAATTTTGTGAAAACTATTAAAAAATGTGAAAATGCCGCCAAGCTGAGCACAGTATAAGTGAAAATGTTGCACAGAATTATTTGCAAATGCGTTTAGACTGTGACTATACGGGAGCACTTTTTCAATTTTGTGTAAATTAGGCAACTTTTAAATTTTTTTGAAATTGAATTCGAAATGAAATGACGATTGTTAATGTTCTGCAGATAAATTGATTTATTTATGATTTACATTTGATTTGCTCAGATATAACAAACAAGATAATGCAAAAATAATTAAACAATTACAATATTTGTAATAATATATTTGAAAACGTTTAAAATTTCTCGAATATTTCATTACGGTACGGGAAGTTCCAGCAATTTGCCTTAAGGCACGATGCCATACACCATTAGTTTTATTTTTCAACTCAAAATGTAATTTTTTAAAATAATTTACATAAAATTTGAAAATTGCTCCAGTACCGTAACAATCTAAACATCCTCCCAAATAAATTTGTACCAGGTTGTTACTTAGACTGTGCCTAGTTTGGATCATTTTTCGATTTTTTTTAACTAAAAATGGCATTTCTATAAGATAAGATTACATAAAATTTGAAAATTGCTCCAGTACAGTAACAGTCTAAACGCATCCGCAAATATATTTGTACTGGGTTGTTACTTAGACTGCGTTTAGACTGCCTTATTTTTAATTTTTTTCAATAATTTTCTCAAAATTGGAGAAGAGCACCTGTACACTCACATTCTAAACGCCCCCATGAAAACATTTGTACCGCGTTGTCACTTAGACAGTGCTTAGCCTGGTTAATATTCGTAATTTTTACTTAAAAATGACATGTATTTCTTTATTTATTTATTCATAAGCAAGCCGTAACCAATAATAATAAACTATTGAAAAATGTAAAAATGCCGCCAAGCTAAGCACAGTATAAGTGAAAATGTCGCACAGAATTACTTGCAAATGCGTTTAGACTGTGACTAGAAGCGAGCACTTTTTCACTTTTTGTGCAAATTAGGCAACTATTTTTTTTTTCGAAATTGAATTCGAAATGAAATGACGATTGTTAATGTTTTGGAGATAAATTGATTTATGATTTACATTTGATTTGCTCACAATCAGATATAACAAGATAGCAAAAATAATGAAAGTTACAGTATTTGTAATAATATATTTGAAAACGTTTAAAATTTCCTGTATATTTCATTACCGTGCGGGAAGTTCCAAAAATTTGCCTTAAGGCACGATGCCATACACCATTAGCTACATTATTCACATTATTTTCAAAAAGAGCATAGCACACTTGACTATCCTTTGTATCTTTGATAATTTCTTTCATCTGGCAACACCGCAGCGAATGATTTCGCTAATGTGTCCATTAGTGCAAATCTACAATTTTGTAATATTGCAGAAATTAAGATTTTTCTCGTCTCGTCTCCATTTTTATTTCTAGATAAAACGACAAAAACGGCGAATTAACGGCTAGAAATTGCCTCGCTTATGGCAACATTTAGATACACGTGTTGCCAGATGAGACATTAAAAATAATGACGAGGGAATTAAAATATTAAAAAAAGTAATATCGGGAAATTATTGTTGTAGTTAAAGGAAAACATAGTTTTTTGTTTGTAATTCTCTGAAATTAATATGAAACACGCCTGGACTGATTTTTATGTAAACATTAATTCCACACTCGTATTTAACTTTATTAAATTTAATTTGATATTTGGAGAATTGGATAATGAAACATATTGACATTAAATTTGATTTATTAAATAAAATCTACTGATTATAGGCTTGAAATAAGAATGAACTCTACTAACAAGCAAATAGACCATTATTCTAAAAATACTGACCTATTGATATTGATATTGAACTATTGGCAAATAATACTATTATTGTTATTTAATTAGAATAAAACTGAAATGGCAACTAAATTGTATCTAAACTGTAATTAATGACTTTACTGACTTTTGTATAATAAATGAACTCTACTGACGAGCAAAATTTTAAATTAAAATTAGAAGTCTACTAACTAATTTTTTGGCTTTAAATTCCTTTAAAAAAGGACTCTACTGATAAGCAAAGTCGACTTCCTCTACAAATGCGATTATCATGTTTAGTTTAAATATTCTAGATTATTTCATAATGAAAAAATCGCTACTAACAGGAAAATCGAATTTAAAATAAAGAACTCTACTGACAGGCAACCCGATAATTTATTAAGTATAAAATTCTACCTTAAGATTTGAAATGAAAATTGATTTTTCTCACTAATAGATTTGGAATAAAAAAGGACTCTACTGACAAGCAAAATAATATTAGATTTGGAATAAAAAGGACTCTACTAACAAGCAAACTAATTACAGATTAAAAAAGAACAATACTGCCAAGCAAAATAATTATAAATTGTAAATTGAAAAAGAACTCTACTGACAAGCAACATGATGGTGATTTGAAATGAAAACGGACTCTACTGGCGAGCAACCTGATAATGGATTGAAAGTGGAAAAAGAATGAGCAAACTGGTTACATATTTTATGTAAAAAAGGATTTTACTGACGAACAAACTGATAATAGATTAAACAAATTGATTCTACTGACGAGCAAATCGATTCGAAATAAAAAATAATTTTGCTTATAAGCAAAACAATAATAATTTTTAGGTAAAAAGGCACTCTACTGACGAGGAAACTTATAATTGATTTGAAATATAAAAAAGACTCACTGATGATGTCTCAAAACAAAATCAAAATTTCGAAGATTCAAATTATCCATTTTCTTCTATATGTCTGATAGTCTAAATTAGTCAAGTGAAAATAGATATCACTATTGCTTGACATCAAGTTGTCCAAAGTAGCTATTGCATCTGAAATTGAAAAGCTAAAGTTCTTACTATTAGGCCAGGGTGATGCCTTATTAAATAAATATTATTTCAAATTTTTATAACCTGCAAAGGGTTCGAAGACAGAAATACGAATTTAATTGTTGTTCTTTTATAATTCATGCACACTCAAATTTTCGAAAGCCCTAAGAAGTTTTACTTCCAAAATTATTCTGTGCAAAATCTAGATCCATAAGCAGGTACTCCAAAACATGTGCTCAGAGGGATTTAAACATTATTTTCAAACTTTAGGGATGATCGAAATAGTTTAGGTGACTTTGTGATACCTTCTTACCGGAATTGAGTAACAGAATAGCAACTTGCCTTAAGGCAAAATTCGAACTTTCTGCATGGACATATCATTTAAAAGGGCTCGAAGAGAGGAGTACGAATTTAGTATTTGTTCTTAATCATACTATAATAGTTAGAAAATATACTAAAATGTTACTACCTAAAAGAATAATGTGTAACTTGCCTGAAGGCAAAACTAGAACACTATTTTGCATGTGACATATCAAATGAAAGGGCTCGAAGAGTAGATTCCAAAATTAGTTTTTGTTTATACTATAATTGTTAAAAATTGATACTGTTTGATACTATTCATAATTGTCATCAACATTCTCTAAGCAAATGTACTACCTAAAAATTCATTAGAAAAAACAAAGACAGTCTTAAAATTTAAATTAAAACCAAAATTTGATTGACTTGTCTGTAATAAGGGCTAACAATGTGAATTTGTATCGTTTTCTCGCTCACTCGTAAGTTAGAGACGCATCTTTTATCTCTTTCTCCCTCACAATAATGTTACTTCTCAAAATAATAATGTGCAACTTGCCTCAAGGCAAATCTCGAACACTATTTTGCATGTGACATATCATTTGAAAGGGCTCGAAAAGAAGAATACGAATTTAGTATTTGTTCTTATTTATATTCTAATAGTAAGAAAATATACTAAAAATGTTACTGCCTAAAAGAATAATGTGCAACTTGCCTTTAGGCAAAACTCGAACAATATTTTGCATGTGACATGTCGTTGAAAAGAGCTCGAAGAGAGGAATACGAATTTAGTAAACAATTTTATTTATAGTTTATAAGTAATCTAAATGTCTTATTAAAGTGAATATTGAAGTTTTGGTGCTATTGAATGGTGATTGCAAGGCCAAGGTCTCTATTACCAGGCCACGGGTACTAAATAAATATTAATTCAATTGTTTTTTCAGCAATAAATGCACAAGTTGAAATTCATCTATAACAATATGTCATATAATAAGATGACAAAGATGGTTAAATTGAATTTCATTGACTAGTTTGTAATAATGACTAACAATAAGAATTTGTATTGTTTTCTCACTCACTCGCACGTTACTGACGTATCTTTTATCTCTTTCACTCTCACAATAATGTTACTACTTAAAATAATAATGTGCAACTTGCCTCAAGACAAATCTCAAACACTATTTTGCATGTGACATATCAAATGAAAGGGCTCGAAGAGAGGAATACGAAATCAGTACTCATTTTTATTTATAATTTATAATAAATTTAAATATCTTATTAAACTCAATTTTTAGTTATATTAAATGGCAAATGCAAGATCAAAGTTCTTGGTTTTAGGCCACGATGATTTTCTATTGAATAAATATTATTTCAATTGTTTCTTCAACCATAAGTGCATAAATTAAAATTCATCTATACGATGACAAAGATGGTTATTATGATGATATGAGAGTTGGAGGGTGAGAGTTAAGGGCTGCGTTAAGTTAATTGCTTGCTTACACGTATAACATTACAAATTATGAATATACATACGCACACATACTATACATTTATGTATATTAATATATGTATATTGGCGGTGGTTTATTTGCATTGGAAAAGGGTTAAGTTACCGCCATCGCCGCCATCACCACCATTGTTGAGATGTGCTTTTCACTTAATGCCAAAACAAACTGCTATTAGATGATATCTGATAATAAATACATTTCGGCAGATAGATGACACAGGGCGCTGGTGGGGCAGGGGGGGCTACGGCTAATGCTGTGTGCGTAGATTTGTACGTTTCGAAAAGTCATCTTCAGTGAAATTCAGTAAAAAGATTTTTAATAAACCATGTGGAAATATGAGGCATATTCCACAAAAGTTTAAATGTCATCATTTAATGTACGAGATTTAAATGGATTTCACAATAAACTTTAAACAATAAAAATGTACTCAAATAAATATGTCTTAATTACTCAATTTAATAAGACATCACCGTGACCTAGTAGTAGGAACTTTTACCCTGCATCAAATTGCTCAAACTTCCCGTACCGTAATTAAACATTCGAGTACAAAAAAAACAATAAATATTGATCAGTGATTAATAACAATTGTTTTTAATATTTTCACATGTTTTGAGTTGTCTGAAAATGTGTTAAATATTCTGAAAATGTATATTTTGTTAATAATTTATCCAATAACATATAAAGTATTATATATCAATAAAAAGCTAATTAACTAAATAACAGCATTTAACATTTTTGCACTTTTAGAACAAAATTGTTTGCAAAATGACTTTGAATATTCACTATTTCAAACAACATGATATCACTGCTAACAATCTTTTGCTAATTTTGTGTACTTTGTCTATATTTAGCGTTATTTTGGTAATAATTTATTTGATACCATATAAACTATATATATCAATAAATAGCTTATTAAATATCCTAAAAGACCGCATACAACATTTTTAAACTTTTAGAACAAAATTATTTGCAAAATAGTTTTGAAAGTTAAAGATTTAAAATATGAAATTATAGTCTGTTTGATATCTCTACGAGTTCACATCGAAATGCTATCTTTATTGATACCACTATTTTATTCAAAACTCCTAAAATATTACGTAATAATATAAATGATTTTTGCAGCAAAATTTAGACGAATAAAAATCACTGAATATTTTTGAACGCTAAAAAACTCAAATCAAAATCAAAATCTTCAATTTTACAAGCATATTTGAACTGATTTTGGCAAGGATTAGCAGATATTTTGATTTCATCCAGTTCCAATCAAAATGTTTAATTTCTGTGTAATATTCGGTTTCGTATAGAAAGATTTTTTTTTTTTTTAGAAAAAGATGACTGATTGATTGTGGTAGTGATGTAGTGTTAGTGACTTGGACTGTTTCTGATCTGAATTATTCATCAAAAATAATCTTGATTCAAATTATGAAATTTCAAAAATTTTAAAAATTGTTTACAAAGAAACTGCCCAGCCGTTCTTTACTAACAACTAATCAACACAAATCTTAACTGATATCTTTAGAACGGATTTTAAATTTTCAAAGTTGATTAAAATGTTTGCGTAATCACAAACGCTTACATACACAAACGATTCAGAATGGCTTGAAACTTCGAGAAAACATAAAATCAGCAATTTGGATTCTCTGGAGAAAACTAACTCTTTCTTCTGGAAGTTAATAAATAAAAAATATAATATTTGATGAGTTGTGTGTGAATTCTTTATATGTAAATTATTGATAAACAGTATTAAAGCCTTATTTAAAATAACGATATTTTAATCAAAATGTATTTAGCAATTTTAGAGAATGTAACACTGTTTAGTTGATTATCTGTATTTTAGGACGAACCTACGAATAACCTTGATATTGAATCAATTGATGCATTGGCAGAAGCCATAAATGGATATAAAGGCGGAGTTATTGTAGTTACGCACGACGAAAGACTTATTAGAGAAACCGATTGTGCCTTATATGTGATAGAAGATAGAACGATAAATGAGGTTTGTTATTAAAAAATAAAATTTCTCCTAAATATCATAGAATCCGAAGATGTGCTGTCAGTTAGCACTTTATATCTAATACTTTTTTGCACAAAAATCATATAGAAGTTTATAGGTGTTACTTGATGACATAATGAAAATCAGTAGATATTTCAAATTTCCCAAAAGTTTTTCATTGGTTTTAGTAAATATATATTATTTATAACTATTTTTAAATTGCTGGAAATCATCCCCAATAGTCATATTTTTTTAATACATTATTAATCATCTTTATAATACATTTTAATTGTCATATTTTTATTTCTTTTTTTTAACTTGAATGTATATGAGAATTTAATAATATCATGCACTAGTTTGTCATTTATAATGTTTTCATAATTTTAGGTGGATGGAGATTTCGATGACTATAGAAAGGAATTATTAGAAAGTCTGGGTGAAGTAGTGAATAATCCAAGTATTGCCGCTAATGCAGCAGTATCATAAAAGAATATCACAATATACATAAATGCTGCATATTACTTCCAATTCTATTATGTATATTGCGCTTTGTAAATCAAAAGAAATAAAGAAATTCATTATCTTACAACATGTACGATATCGCTTGCCTTGGTTTAAGCATTAAGGATGCATGTAATTGTGATATAAAACTCTTGGTATGCCAATTTTCCATTTCAAATTATCAGATTGTGGGGTGTCAATGTTTCAAATAAATGTTTTTAATTTTAAATTATTGAATATGTAAACTAGATCTATTCAGTAGCACAACACTTATCTTCCTATCCAAAATTATTGAGATTATTGAGATATCAAAATGAGCTTTTCAAAATCGAAATTGATACAATTTGGCTTCTTTGAATCATGCAATTACCCTTTATGTTTAGTTTAATTTGTGATTTTTTTCCATTTGTTATATGGTGAAAATGTAGCGAATTGATTATTTTAACATTGTATTAGATTTAATGAAAGTTGAATATTTACTCAATTATATATATATATATATATATATATATATATATATATATATATATATATATATATATAGATAGATAGATAGATAGATACTTTATTCAAATTCAACATTTACAATTTAAGTCAATACAATTATACTCTAATATAACTAAATTAATATCAGTTATGTTTATGAACAACTCTAAGATTATATATATATATATATATATATATATATATATATATATATATATGATTTAGTAGTTAATTTTGATGTTGAAATATATGAGTGACCGGCCAATGTATGTATTTTTTTAGATAATTTGCAACACATATTGTGGTCAAGATTCTTAGGCCGTAGGAGCCATTGTCGAACAGTTTGAATCCTCAAATCAACACACATTTTTATAACAAGTTTAGTTTAAAAAAGACTCAAATTACTTGTTGAAAATGTTGAAAATATTTGATGATTCTTTATTGTGTTTAACTATTACTACTATTCGGACTGTACGTTTTCTTGGAAAAAGATTTTGTTGAAACTGAAAACTATGTTACCAGTCTATAAATATTTTGATTTTACTCTATGTTTAAATTAGAATAAATGAACAGTTTGTGCTGAGTCTTGTTTCAACGAGTGTTTCTAGACAATATGAGAACAATATTCAAGACCTGTGTCCTTATCCTTATAATAAATTTTAGTTTCATAACTGATGGATTTAAAGCTGAAGTTTTTTTTTATATGAAAATATGACTGAGGTAAGTACCAAATAATGTTTTATATTTCAAATTTTATGCAAAGTGGTTTATGTTTATGTATTCATAAATATTTTGGCAAACAGTAGTAACAGTTTCGGAGTACTGTCTCCTACAAGTTTGTGGACAAAACAACTAGTTTTATTATTATTATAACTATATACTCTTAATTTAAATGTTTTTGCCAAAAACTAATCACCACTTCTCCCGTCATTACGAACTGAATGTTTTTTAGATCATTCAAATCGGATCTAAAAAGATATTGGTAATAAAGAAAATAAATAATAACATTAACCAAAACACAATTTAAGATATAAGATGATTTATTTGCTGGATGTGGTCTCCTTGAAGTACAAAATGGAACAGGACGAACATAAACACAATAAGCCTAATTGCATAGAACCATAGTATACTTCACTCTGTATTACAAAGATAAGACGCGCGCGAAATTCGAATACACAAATACATTTGTCCAGATATCTACATCCATATCTCAAAAACTCGGTTTCTATTTTCTACATTCTTTGCTCCTGGACCTGCCTTTGCCAAAAACTAATCAGCACAGCCACTCGCACATTTGGCATACTACATTTTTAGGAAACTTATATCTTCCATTTAAAAGTAAGACTATCGCCATGCAATGGTTACCAATATAAATAAGACACTATATTTTCACAAATCAGAAAGAGGTTCTGTATAACGAATTGGCCGAGGTCGTTAAGTTACCACTACAGTTGGTCAATGTTCCCTGGTTCAAATCCTCGTAGAGGCTTGAAAAATCTAGTCTAGTTTTTCATAATTATCAAATATTAGTTTAAAATATTAAATTCAGGTGGCGCATTTCGACCTTGACACTTAGTAAATTTCTGAAAAACTCAAGTTTCGCACTTGACTGTAAAAGAGATACATAACAAGAGAGATGACGAAGATACAAGAAGAACCGCGGGAAAGAGAAGGGTAGAGGCAGATTATGAATAAGAGAGATGTGTATGATACATATTCTTTATTAAAATTCAATATTAATACAATATGAGAATGAAAATAACTTTTATCATCAGTAATTCAAGTAGCCGAGCGGTTTAAGTGACCGCATACTCGGTGAAATCGCTCTGGAGGCACAAGGTAAGGAGGATCGAGTCCAGCTGAAGGCAACGACGACCAACTATGATGCAGAAAAAATATAGAGCAGTGCTGGTGGCTGGCTGGTGGCTGGCGCAAAAAGGGTCCTGAAACGAACACACGAGGTGATGGTCAACTTGAGGTCCACGATGCGAGAGGTTACACGCAGAGAGACACATTGCGGAAGATGCGTGCCGAACCCAAAAATCTACACAAAAACCACACTATGCAAAAAAGAACAACACCAAAAAAGAAAAAAATGTGAAAAAAGCGAAAAAAGGAGGAAAAGAAGGAGGAAGAGGGAAGAGAGAAACCAAAAAAAAAAACCCTAAGTCCCAGATAATTTTTTCTCTTTCCTGTTCAGCATTGAAACTTTTTTATGTTTTTTAGTGTTCCCTCACACCAATTCCCAAAGCCAACACTCGAATGAAATCAAGTCCACGTTGAAATTTTCACGAGAAAAAATTACTGGGACTTAGTTAAAATATTTAACTTTGCCCCAATAAAATTTTCTCGTTGTGAAATATTCAATGTGAGCCTCATTCATTCGAATGTTGGCTTTGGGATAATACAGCATGCATAAATAACTCGTCTGTCTTAATTGAAAAGGTTTCAGAAAATTTGGACTTAGAAAAAAAAAGTTATCTGAAAGGACTTAAAAAAAAAAAAAATATTCGAAAGAATTATAATCAGAAAATTTGGACTTAGAAAAAAAAAAAAAAATCTAGAGAATTATTTAATTAATCGATGAAATGATATTAATCGAATCAAAATTGTTTATACGACTTGATAAAACATGTGAAACCTTTACAATTAATCGAGACAAAAACAAATTTAGTTGACTTGAATAATATACAAATTATTAGAAAAAGCCATAAAAGAAATTCAATAAAACTTGTAAAATGAAATAATAAAAAATGTTCGAAAACTTGAACATTAAAAACTTCAAAACTGTTTAAAGCTGATTGTTATCCTTTAGAAATCAGGTTAAATAATTTTTACACTTTGAATTGAATAATAAATTTGTAAACAAAACTATATTTTGTCTAATCATTCAAGTCAACTCTTTGAAACTTTGTCTTGATCAAAATTGTTTTTAATAATATAAAAATAAAAATCTATCATTTAGCTATGCAGCAATATAATTGAATAAATTTAAAATAAAATTACAGTAAAAGACTTTTAAAAGCTGCATTCAATTAACAATTTGGTAAGTCGTATTGACTATTTGAAATATTTTGATCAAAACCAACAATCGTGTTATCCATAAATAAGAATGTACATGCAGTTAATATCGCTACAGGGAAAACACATGATTCTTGATACTGGAAATGTAATTTAAAAAATTGTTTCCGAAGAATAATGAACAACAGGTGTCACAAAAAAAAGAGATTTTTGTAACAAAGTAAATTTGTAATTTGTAACAAAATACCATCAATTTAGGAGTTTCCCAAAGAAGGGTGCCAAGTAATCAATGCATACAAAAAGCTGTATTGGTTAACTAATAATTTAGTAATACAATTTTAAATATATATATTAAATCAGCTCATAGTGTTATTATAGAACAAAAGAATTTCTGATTGACTGTTTATGGAATTGTAATAATATAAATTATTTTCAATGTCTTTGATACATACAAGAAAAACAAATTTTATTGTTTTATAATGATTTAGAACATGTATAAAATGCAATTGTATAAATATATACGAAAATTGAATCAAGATGTTTTCCCCATAACTAATTATATAAGAACAATGTCTTGGTTATCAAACATCACTTGCCAATTAAATAAGTGTATTGTATTATTTAAAATATAATAAAAATTTTTGCAAGTAATATTTGATAACTTTTACACACATGTCTGCCAAATAAATCATTTTTTATATAATAGTTATTGCTGAATAAATAAAGGATGAGTTATAATTTATGCAAATTGAATTGAAAAAAGCAACACGCAACAATTACAGCAACAATTAAAAAATATATATTGACTCAAATATACAATTTAAAATAGTGGGTTAAAAAGCTTGTTTAGTGAAAAAGTGCTAACATATATTCAAACATACAGGTAATTAATTCAACTTTGTCATTAACCTTTTCTTAAAAAATTTCCATAACTTTCAAAAAATTTTCTATTATGTTTAATATCCTGTTCTGATAATCCACTCATTTATTTTTATCATTTTCATTTTGATCATATTAACATATTTCTGTACATTATTATATTTTTTTTGCAATTAATTTATTATTTAAGAAAAATCTATTTTCTTTTCCTAAACATATTGTTTGCTAAAATCTCATCAAGATCATGTTTCTTGACAGATGTCCTGAAGATGGAACGTACCTAGTTCCGAAACGTCGACAGTAAAACAAATAATTAAATAAAGAAATTGTTTATTAAAAACTTTTCTTGTTTTTTATTTTGTATTATTTTTGGATTCTTGTTCGAAACTCTACAAAATATACACAAATCCAAGACTCTACCATTCAATATATATATATATATATATATATACTAGGATGGTCCTTAATATGGACATTTTGGAATTTTCTTGAAATTTTTTTCATGCTATTTCCATACAAAACTTTGATTGAATTGCGCACTATCTAAAAGACAATATTAAGAGCTAAAACTTTGAGTGAATTGTTTTTTATCAATTTGGAACCATTTGAGCCCTTGGGAGCAAGGAAATTCGAAAATATCCATATTAAGGACTACCCTAATATGATATCTTGAATATTATATATATATATATATATATATATATATATATATATATATATAGTTAAATATTGAATATTTAAAATCCTATAAGTGCATCAGATGTAGCACGATAAATGCCTATATATAATTCAAGAAATATATTCTTTCACTCGCTTTGTATAAAACATGCTTTGCACTCACATTAATCGAAATATTCTCTGAAGCTTCTGCCAGAACACTAAACCAATACTTGAGCCACTTCTGCAGCAACCGCCAGAAACTCCTAGTACTCGACCCAAAAACACTTCTTTACAAAATCACTCGGTTACAAGTCTATTCTACATGTTGCAAACGTACGAGTAAGGTCTTTACACAATACACAATACACTACATACAAAAGAGACTTTTGTGAACTTAAAATTCAATAATAAATTGATATGGGGTGGAAGTGTTTAAGCATTACCTACAGAAGCATATACATACACATATTAATTGTACAATTCACATTTGCATATATATAAATAAAGGATACATTGACTGTAAGTAAAATGTTTATTTATTAATATAAAATCAATTCGAAATGGGCTCCCTGAAAGAGATACTTCTGATTATTCAAGGTATACCTAAACATTTCCCTACATTTATTTGACTTTTTATGAACATTTTGCGATAAATTTGTTATATCAGATTGTTCTACTAAATTATTTACATAGTTTGATGCACAATTAATTGAATCTAATCAATGATTTAATTAAAAATTCGTAATTAAGGCGAGCACGTGTTTATTTACAAAAATCTCTTTGACAATTAAAGTTATTGATAATGAAGTTATCAAAATGTCCAACGAAGCCATTTGTACAATTAAATGCGCGAGATTCAAAAACAACTTAATCTTTGCGAAATTCATTTATTTTCATCAAAATTTGTTCAAAGTGATTGGATTTGCTTGAAAATACAAAATTCTTCAGTTAAAATTATTGTATGAAATTATTTAAGCTTATTTATTAATAAATGTATGATTTAGAATTGACACTTTAAAATATTATTCTAAATCATATACCATATAATTTATAATTACAATTTTTATTAAGTTATCCAAGACTCAAATAATTTTATATAATTTTAATATATATATATATATATATATATATATATATAAGCTTTTTTATAACTGCTTTAGTTTTTTTTTACTTGGCGTTACTGCCCGAATCAAAATAATTCATGTAAATATATATATATATATATATATATATATATATTATTTATTTATTTATATATATATATATATATATATATATATATATGTATATATACATATTATACATATATATATAGTATATATGTATATATATATATATATATATATATATACATTCATATACACCACTAAATTTATGCATAAAATAATCAGTTACATGGTATATGTTTAATTTTTGTTGAATTTGTTAAAAACAATTGTTTGACTGTTGCAAGAGTGAAACTACAATAAAATTAATTTCTTGTATATCAAAAGTCAATAAAATTCATAATGACTAATTATTTTCCTTTCTTACAATTCATAATAATAAATAAGATTATTTTATAATTACACCATATCATTCAGTTGTATATTTTTTGGAACACTGAAGTTTCCTACACGACTATGAACATCCACTGCGCGAACTGCAAAATGATACCTGAAAAATATAAAATTAATGCATTTTAAACAAAATGACAGTGAAGAAAAATTCCAGTAAGAATAGTGCCTGATACATTTATAATTGGCATATAGATATCCATTATAAATTATGTAAAAAAAAATTTAAGGAGTTTATTAACTTTCACATCACAAGTTATATTTTTGGTTCACATAAAAATTTGCATTTGCAATTTCTGGCAATATAAATAATTCAAAAAAACATTTTACTGGTATTGTCCAAATAAACACTGGTAAAATATTTGGGCTTTTTAGCATCACGAGTTTATTTTAATAACGCAAGTAGATGTATATCGACTCATCATTACAGTATAAACTTTGCAAAATGTACGATTATTGACAACGAGATTTTATAAAAAGTGAACTTGATTTACAAATTTTCATTCATGATATAAAACCCAAACCTAATTTAACGCAAACGTAACTATAGCCACTGAGCTGTTGTTATTTATTGTAGTTAATTAACAAAATCAAAATTCTTAAAATAAAATTAGAAACACGGTTTCAAAAAATAGAAAAACAAAATAAACACACTGAAATTATAATTTCAATATTTTAGAATTTAAAACATATGATTTAGAGGTGCAGGCATGCGCAAGCCTGAATTAGCAAAATTAAATGAATAAATTTTGAATAAAAAAATGCTTTTAGTTTATCAAGACTAAATGTGATTTTTTATTAAACTTTTCGCCGGTTTGAACATTTCTGCCAATCTCGGATTTTTAGAACTACTACTAAAAAAACGCAATATACATAATTATTATCAAAGTGACGGGATATAGTAGGTTTAATTTTGTTGAGTATTTTATAACAAAAGTATAAAAAAGGGTATCTAATATACAGATATATAAATTATAAATACTTGAATATAAGCATGCAAACAAATATGAAAAGAGTCTCTGTACAAAAGAGTTTTGCAAGCGCTAATTATTTACTGTGATGAAAAATACATAACACAGCATTGAGAAGTTTATTTATTTTAATATATTCAATTTAATGTTATATTGAAATATTTTTTATGGCAAGGTACCGTAATGCCACTACCATGTTTTGCTACTGCATCAGCCTTTCCCAACAACTAATAAGTAATTCACATTGTCTGTACAAAACAAATGTTTTTCACTTACACATCGCTTAAATATTTATCCAAATCTTGGCATGTTATAATAATTTCAGATTTCTCAAACTTTTGTAAGTTACCTTACAAAAATATGAAGCTTAAGAATACTAGAAGATCACTAGCGACTAAAGATAGATAGCGATTTTGCAGTTGATTTGATTGTTTTAATTTTTTTGTATTTAAATGTGTATCTAGATTCTAGCTCATACCTAAATGTTTTCATGAAACATATTACTAAACAACAAACCTGTTTCCAAGAGTAAACTGTGTAAGTGTGCAAGCCATAGGAAGAGCCATTGCTTTTACATCTCCAATTTTTGCCAAAGATTCCCTTCTTGACATGCAATATTTGGTAGCTGGCAATCTTAGCTTGATCGAGAGTTCGTGTGGCATAGTCCATGATATTACAATACCCTGAAAATATATAAATGTTGAAGTGCAATAAATAGTAAAAAATATGATTAACTTAATACTAGGGATTTTACTATATTAAAGGTCATGATATGAAAAATCACTTTATATTTATAGAGGTGATTTAGCTTTATCCTCTAATTTGTTTATTATAATAAATATTGATAAACTTTATTCATAACCCTAATATTGTTATAAAAGTATAATAAATAAAATAAATTCAAAAAATATAAATCTTCTATATAGAGTTAAATTATGGAGATAATGTATTTTGTGTGATCTGATTGATTTATTACACAAGTAACGAATTCTTTTATTTCTATAAATTGTTCAATTAAATCTGAACTATAATATAAATTAGGATATAAATATATTATGCTGAAAGATGAAGCATTATATATATATATATATATCTATATATATATATATATATATATATA
>NW_020538541.1:0-69516 GCF_003426905.1 Ctenocephalides felis
AACTCTACTGACAAGCAACATGATGGTGATTTGAAATGAAAACGGACTCTACTGGCGAGCAACCTGATAATGGATTGAAGTGGAAAAGAATGAGAAACTGGTTACATATTTTATGTAAAAAAGGATTTTACTGACGAACAAAACTGATAATAGATTAAACAAATTGATTCTACTGACGAGCAAATCGATTCGAAATAAAAAATAATTTTTGCTTATAAGCAAAACAATAATAATTTTTAGGTAAAAAGGCACTCTACTGACGAGGAAACTTATAATTGATTTGAAATATAAAAAAGACTCACTGATGATGTCTCAAAACAAAATCAAAATTTCGAAGATTCAAATTATCCATTTTCTTCTATATGTCTGATAGTCTAAATTAGTCAAGTGAAAATAGATATCACTATTGCTTGACATCAAGTTGTCCAAAGTAGCTATTGCATCTGAAATTGAAAAGCTAAAGTTCTTACTATTAGGCCAGGGTGATGCCTTATTAAATAAATATTATTTCAAATTTTTATAACCTGCAAAGGGTTCGAAGACAGAAATACGAATTTAATTGTTGTTCTTTTATAATTCATGCACACTCAAATTTTCGAAAGCCCTAAGAAGTTTTACTTCCAAAATTATTCTGTGCAAAATCTAGATCCATAAGCAGGTACTCCAAAACATGTGCTCAGAGGGATTTAAACATTATTTTCAAACTTTAGGGATGATCGAAATAGTTTAGGTGACTTTGTGATACCTTCTTACCGGAATTGAGTAACAGAATAGCAACTTGCCTTAAGGCAAAATTCGAACTTTCTGCATGGACATATCATTTAAAAGGGCTCGAAGAGAGGAGTACGAATTTAGTATTTGTTCTTAATCATACTATAATAGTTAGAAAATATACTAAAATGTTACTACCTAAAAGAATAATGTGTAACTTGCCTGAAGGCAAAACTAGAACACTATTTTGCATGTGACATATCAAATGAAAGGGCTCGAAGAGTAGATTCCAAAATTAGTTTTTGTTTATACTATAATTGTTAAAAATTGATACTGTTTGATACTATTCATAATTGTCATCAACATTCTCTAAGCAAATGTACTACCTAAAAATTCATTAGAAAAAACAAAGACAGTCTTAAAATTTAAATTAAAACCAAAATTTGATTGACTTGTCTGTAATAAGGGCTAACAATGTGAATTTGTATCGTTTTCTCGCTCACTCGTAAGTTAGAGACGCATCTTTTATCTCTTTCTCCCTCACAATAATGTTACTTCTCAAAATAATAATGTGCAACTTGCCTCAAGGCAAATCTCGAACACTATTTTGCATGTGACATATCATTTGAAAGGGCTCGAAAAGAAGAATACGAATTTAGTATTTGTTCTTATTTATATTCTAATAGTAAGAAAATATACTAAAAATGTTACTGCCTAAAAGAATAATGTGCAACTTGCCTTTAGGCAAAACTCGAACAATATTTTGCATGTGACATGTCGTTGAAAAGAGCTCGAAGAGAGGAATACGAATTTAGTAAACAATTTTATTTATAGTTTATAAGTAATCTAAATGTCTTATTAAAGTGAATATTGAAGTTTTGGTGCTATTGAATGGTGATTGCAAGGCCAAGGTCTCTATTACCAGGCCACGGGTACTAAATAAATATTAATTCAATTGTTTTTTCAGCAATAAATGCACAAGTTGAAATTCATCTATAACAATATGTCATATAATAAGATGACAAAGATGGTTAAATTGAATTTCATTGACTAGTTTGTAATAATGACTAACAATAAGAATTTGTATTGTTTTCTCACTCACTCGCACGTTACTGACGTATCTTTTATCTCTTTCACTCTCACAATAATGTTACTACTTAAAATAATAATGTGCAACTTGCCTCAAGACAAATCTCAAACACTATTTTGCATGTGACATATCAAATGAAAGGGCTCGAAGAGAGGAATACGAAATCAGTACTCATTTTTATTTATAATTTATAATAAATTTAAATATCTTATTAAACTCAATTTTTAGTTATATTAAATGGCAAATGCAAGATCAAAGTTCTTGGTTTTAGGCCACGATGATTTTCTATTGAATAAATATTATTTCAATTGTTTCTTCAACCATAAGTGCATAAATTAAAATTCATCTATACGATGACAAAGATGGTTATTATGATGATATGAGAGTTGGAGGGTGAGAGTTAAGGGCTGCGTTAAGTTAATTGCTTGCTTACACGTATAACATTACAAATTATGAATATACATACGCACACATACTATACATTTATGTATATTAATATATGTATATTGGCGGTGGTTTATTTGCATTGGAAAAGGGTTAAGTTACCGCCATCGCCGCCATCACCACCATTGTTGAGATGTGCTTTTCACTTAATGCCAAAACAAACTGCTATTAGATGATATCTGATAATAAATACATTTCGGCAGATAGATGACACAGGGCGCTGGTGGGGCAGGGGGGGCTACGGCTAATGCTGTGTGCGTAGATTTGTACGTTTCGAAAAGTCATCTTCAGTGAAATTCAGTAAAAAGATTTTTAATAAACCATGTGGAAATATGAGGCATATTCCACAAAAGTTTAAATGTCATCATTTAATGTACGAGATTTAAATGGATTTCACAATAAACTTTAAACAATAAAAATGTACTCAAATAAATATGTCTTAATTACTCAATTTAATAAGACATCACCGTGACCTAGTAGTAGGAACTTTTACCCTGCATCAAATTGCTCAAACTTCCCGTACCGTAATTAAACATTCGAGTACAAAAAAAACAATAAATATTGATCAGTGATTAATAACAATTGTTTTTAATATTTTCACATGTTTTGAGTTGTCTGAAAATGTGTTAAATATTCTGAAAATGTATATTTTGTTAATAATTTATCCAATAACATATAAAGTATTATATATCAATAAAAAGCTAATTAACTAAATAACAGCATTTAACATTTTTGCACTTTTAGAACAAAATTGTTTGCAAAATGACTTTGAATATTCACTATTTCAAACAACATGATATCACTGCTAACAATCTTTTGCTAATTTTGTGTACTTTGTCTATATTTAGCGTTATTTTGGTAATAATTTATTTGATACCATATAAACTATATATATCAATAAATAGCTTATTAAATATCCTAAAAGACCGCATACAACATTTTTAAACTTTTAGAACAAAATTATTTGCAAAATAGTTTTGAAAGTTAAAGATTTAAAATATGAAATTATAGTCTGTTTGATATCTCTACGAGTTCACATCGAAATGCTATCTTTATTGATACCACTATTTTATTCAAAACTCCTAAAATATTACGTAATAATATAAATGATTTTTGCAGCAAAATTTAGACGAATAAAAATCACTGAATATTTTTGAACGCTAAAAAACTCAAATCAAAATCAAAATCTTCAATTTTACAAGCATATTTGAACTGATTTTGGCAAGGATTAGCAGATATTTTGATTTCATCCAGTTCCAATCAAAATGTTTAATTTCTGTGTAATATTCGGTTTCGTATAGAAAGATTTTTTTTTTTTTTAGAAAAAGATGACTGATTGATTGTGGTAGTGATGTAGTGTTAGTGACTTGGACTGTTTCTGATCTGAATTATTCATCAAAAATAATCTTGATTCAAATTATGAAATTTCAAAAATTTTAAAAATTGTTTACAAAGAAACTGCCCAGCCGTTCTTTACTAACAACTAATCAACACAAATCTTAACTGATATCTTTAGAACGGATTTTAAATTTTCAAAGTTGATTAAAATGTTTGCGTAATCACAAACGCTTACATACACAAACGATTCAGAATGGCTTGAAACTTCGAGAAAACATAAAATCAGCAATTTGGATTCTCTGGAGAAAACTAACTCTTTCTTCTGGAAGTTAATAAATAAAAAATATAATATTTGATGAGTTGTGTGTGAATTCTTTATATGTAAATTATTGATAAACAGTATTAAAGCCTTATTTAAAATAACGATATTTTAATCAAAATGTATTTAGCAATTTTAGAGAATGTAACACTGTTTAGTTGATTATCTGTATTTTAGGACGAACCTACGAATAACCTTGATATTGAATCAATTGATGCATTGGCAGAAGCCATAAATGGATATAAAGGCGGAGTTATTGTAGTTACGCACGACGAAAGACTTATTAGAGAAACCGATTGTGCCTTATATGTGATAGAAGATAGAACGATAAATGAGGTTTGTTATTAAAAAATAAAATTTCTCCTAAATATCATAGAATCCGAAGATGTGCTGTCAGTTAGCACTTTATATCTAATACTTTTTTGCACAAAAATCATATAGAAGTTTATAGGTGTTACTTGATGACATAATGAAAATCAGTAGATATTTCAAATTTCCCAAAAGTTTTTCATTGGTTTTAGTAAATATATATTATTTATAACTATTTTTAAATTGCTGGAAATCATCCCCAATAGTCATATTTTTTTAATACATTATTAATCATCTTTATAATACATTTTAATTGTCATATTTTTATTTCTTTTTTTTAACTTGAATGTATATGAGAATTTAATAATATCATGCACTAGTTTGTCATTTATAATGTTTTCATAATTTTAGGTGGATGGAGATTTCGATGACTATAGAAAGGAATTATTAGAAAGTCTGGGTGAAGTAGTGAATAATCCAAGTATTGCCGCTAATGCAGCAGTATCATAAAAGAATATCACAATATACATAAATGCTGCATATTACTTCCAATTCTATTATGTATATTGCGCTTTGTAAATCAAAAGAAATAAAGAAATTCATTATCTTACAACATGTACGATATCGCTTGCCTTGGTTTAAGCATTAAGGATGCATGTAATTGTGATATAAAACTCTTGGTATGCCAATTTTCCATTTCAAATTATCAGATTGTGGGGTGTCAATGTTTCAAATAAATGTTTTTAATTTTAAATTATTGAATATGTAAACTAGATCTATTCAGTAGCACAACACTTATCTTCCTATCCAAAATTATTGAGATTATTGAGATATCAAAATGAGCTTTTCAAAATCGAAATTGATACAATTTGGCTTCTTTGAATCATGCAATTACCCTTTATGTTTAGTTTAATTTGTGATTTTTTTCCATTTGTTATATGGTGAAAATGTAGCGAATTGATTATTTTAACATTGTATTAGATTTAATGAAAGTTGAATATTTACTCAATTATATATATATATATATATATATATATATATATATATATATATATATATATATATATATATAGATAGATAGATAGATAGATACTTTATTCAAATTCAACATTTACAATTTAAGTCAATACAATTATACTCTAATATAACTAAATTAATATCAGTTATGTTTATGAACAACTCTAAGATTATATATATATATATATATATATATATATATATATATATATATATGATTTAGTAGTTAATTTTGATGTTGAAATATATGAGTGACCGGCCAATGTATGTATTTTTTTAGATAATTTGCAACACATATTGTGGTCAAGATTCTTAGGCCGTAGGAGCCATTGTCGAACAGTTTGAATCCTCAAATCAACACACATTTTTATAACAAGTTTAGTTTAAAAAAGACTCAAATTACTTGTTGAAAATGTTGAAAATATTTGATGATTCTTTATTGTGTTTAACTATTACTACTATTCGGACTGTACGTTTTCTTGGAAAAAGATTTTGTTGAAACTGAAAACTATGTTACCAGTCTATAAATATTTTGATTTTACTCTATGTTTAAATTAGAATAAATGAACAGTTTGTGCTGAGTCTTGTTTCAACGAGTGTTTCTAGACAATATGAGAACAATATTCAAGACCTGTGTCCTTATCCTTATAATAAATTTTAGTTTCATAACTGATGGATTTAAAGCTGAAGTTTTTTTTTATATGAAAATATGACTGAGGTAAGTACCAAATAATGTTTTATATTTCAAATTTTATGCAAAGTGGTTTATGTTTATGTATTCATAAATATTTTGGCAAACAGTAGTAACAGTTTCGGAGTACTGTCTCCTACAAGTTTGTGGACAAAACAACTAGTTTTATTATTATTATAACTATATACTCTTAATTTAAATGTTTTTGCCAAAAACTAATCACCACTTCTCCCGTCATTACGAACTGAATGTTTTTTAGATCATTCAAATCGGATCTAAAAAGATATTGGTAATAAAGAAAATAAATAATAACATTAACCAAAACACAATTTAAGATATAAGATGATTTATTTGCTGGATGTGGTCTCCTTGAAGTACAAAATGGAACAGGACGAACATAAACACAATAAGCCTAATTGCATAGAACCATAGTATACTTCACTCTGTATTACAAAGATAAGACGCGCGCGAAATTCGAATACACAAATACATTTGTCCAGATATCTACATCCATATCTCAAAAACTCGGTTTCTATTTTCTACATTCTTTGCTCCTGGACCTGCCTTTGCCAAAAACTAATCAGCACAGCCACTCGCACATTTGGCATACTACATTTTTAGGAAACTTATATCTTCCATTTAAAAGTAAGACTATCGCCATGCAATGGTTACCAATATAAATAAGACACTATATTTTCACAAATCAGAAAGAGGTTCTGTATAACGAATTGGCCGAGGTCGTTAAGTTACCACTACAGTTGGTCAATGTTCCCTGGTTCAAATCCTCGTAGAGGCTTGAAAAATCTAGTCTAGTTTTTCATAATTATCAAATATTAGTTTAAAATATTAAATTCAGGTGGCGCATTTCGACCTTGACACTTAGTAAATTTCTGAAAAACTCAAGTTTCGCACTTGACTGTAAAAGAGATACATAACAAGAGAGATGACGAAGATACAAGAAGAACCGCGGGAAAGAGAAGGGTAGAGGCAGATTATGAATAAGAGAGATGTGTATGATACATATTCTTTATTAAAATTCAATATTAATACAATATGAGAATGAAAATAACTTTTATCATCAGTAATTCAAGTAGCCGAGCGGTTTAAGTGACCGCATACTCGGTGAAATCGCTCTGGAGGCACAAGGTAAGGAGGATCGAGTCCAGCTGAAGGCAACGACGACCAACTATGATGCAGAAAAAATATAGAGCAGTGCTGGTGGCTGGCTGGTGGCTGGCGCAAAAAGGGTCCTGAAACGAACACACGAGGTGATGGTCAACTTGAGGTCCACGATGCGAGAGGTTACACGCAGAGAGACACATTGCGGAAGATGCGTGCCGAACCCAAAAATCTACACAAAAACCACACTATGCAAAAAAGAACAACACCAAAAAAGAAAAAAATGTGAAAAAAGCGAAAAAAGGAGGAAAAGAAGGAGGAAGAGGGAAGAGAGAAACCAAAAAAAAAAACCCTAAGTCCCAGATAATTTTTTCTCTTTCCTGTTCAGCATTGAAACTTTTTTATGTTTTTTAGTGTTCCCTCACACCAATTCCCAAAGCCAACACTCGAATGAAATCAAGTCCACGTTGAAATTTTCACGAGAAAAAATTACTGGGACTTAGTTAAAATATTTAACTTTGCCCCAATAAAATTTTCTCGTTGTGAAATATTCAATGTGAGCCTCATTCATTCGAATGTTGGCTTTGGGATAATACAGCATGCATAAATAACTCGTCTGTCTTAATTGAAAAGGTTTCAGAAAATTTGGACTTAGAAAAAAAAAGTTATCTGAAAGGACTTAAAAAAAAAAAAATATTCGAAAGAATTATAATCAGAAAATTTGGACTTAGAAAAAAAAAAAAAAATCTAGAGAATTATTTAATTAATCGATGAAATGATATTAATCGAATCAAAATTGTTTATACGACTTGATAAAACATGTGAAACCTTTACAATTAATCGAGACAAAAACAAATTTAGTTGACTTGAATAATATACAAATTATTAGAAAAAGCCATAAAAGAAATTCAATAAAACTTGTAAAATGAAATAATAAAAAATGTTCGAAAACTTGAACATTAAAAACTTCAAAACTGTTTAAAGCTGATTGTTATCCTTTAGAAATCAGGTTAAATAATTTTTACACTTTGAATTGAATAATAAATTTGTAAACAAAACTATATTTTGTCTAATCATTCAAGTCAACTCTTTGAAACTTTGTCTTGATCAAAATTGTTTTTAATAATATAAAAATAAAAATCTATCATTTAGCTATGCAGCAATATAATTGAATAAATTTAAAATAAAATTACAGTAAAAGACTTTTAAAAGCTGCATTCAATTAACAATTTGGTAAGTCGTATTGACTATTTGAAATATTTTGATCAAAACCAACAATCGTGTTATCCATAAATAAGAATGTACATGCAGTTAATATCGCTACAGGGAAAACACATGATTCTTGATACTGGAAATGTAATTTAAAAAATTGTTTCCGAAGAATAATGAACAACAGGTGTCACAAAAAAAAGAGATTTTTGTAACAAAGTAAATTTGTAATTTGTAACAAAATACCATCAATTTAGGAGTTTCCCAAAGAAGGGTGCCAAGTAATCAATGCATACAAAAAGCTGTATTGGTTAACTAATAATTTAGTAATACAATTTTAAATATATATATTAAATCAGCTCATAGTGTTATTATAGAACAAAAGAATTTCTGATTGACTGTTTATGGAATTGTAATAATATAAATTATTTTCAATGTCTTTGATACATACAAGAAAAACAAATTTTATTGTTTTATAATGATTTAGAACATGTATAAAATGCAATTGTATAAATATATACGAAAATTGAATCAAGATGTTTTCCCCATAACTAATTATATAAGAACAATGTCTTGGTTATCAAACATCACTTGCCAATTAAATAAGTGTATTGTATTATTTAAAATATAATAAAAATTTTTGCAAGTAATATTTGATAACTTTTACACACATGTCTGCCAAATAAATCATTTTTTATATAATAGTTATTGCTGAATAAATAAAGGATGAGTTATAATTTATGCAAATTGAATTGAAAAAAGCAACACGCAACAATTACAGCAACAATTAAAAAATATATATTGACTCAAATATACAATTTAAAATAGTGGGTTAAAAAGCTTGTTTAGTGAAAAAGTGCTAACATATATTCAAACATACAGGTAATTAATTCAACTTTGTCATTAACCTTTTCTTAAAAAATTTCCATAACTTTCAAAAAAATTTTCTATTATGTTTAATATCCTGTTCTGATAATCCACTCATTTATTTTTATCATTTTCATTTTGATCATATTAACATATTTCTGTACATTATTATATTTTTTTTGCAATTAATTTATTATTTAAGAAAAATCTATTTTCTTTTC
The DNA here is from genome assembly GCF_003426905.1 of Ctenocephalides felis. Taxonomy (NCBI): domain Eukaryota; kingdom Metazoa; phylum Arthropoda; class Insecta; order Siphonaptera; family Pulicidae; genus Ctenocephalides; species Ctenocephalides felis. Next base: position 9,336 of record NW_020538541.1, read on the forward strand.
CTAAACATATTGTTTGCTAAAATCTCATCAAGATCATGTTTCTTGACAGATGTCCTGAAGATGGAACGTACCTAGTTCCGAAACGTCGACAGTAAAACAAATAATTAAATAAAGAAATTGTTTATTAAAAACTTTTCTTGTTTTTTATTTTGTATTATTTTTGGATTCTTGTTCGAAACTCTACAAAATATACACAAATCCAAGACTCTACCATTCAATATATATATATATATATATATATATACTAGGATGGTCCTTAATATGGACATTTTGGAATTTTCTTGAAATTTTTTTCATGCTATTTCCATACAAAACTTTGATTGAATTGCGCACTATCTAAAAGACAATATTAAGAGCTAAAACTTTGAGTGAATTGTTTTTTATCAATTTGGAACCATTTGAGCCCTTGGGAGCAAGGAAATTCGAAAATATCCATATTAAGGACTACCCTAATATGATATCTTGAATATTATATATATATATATATATATATATATATATATATATAATAGTTAAATATTGAATATTTAAAATCCTATAAGTGCATCAGATGTAGCACGATAAATGCCTATATATAATTCAAGAAATATATTCTTTCACTCGCTTTGTATAAAACATGCTTTGCACTCACATTAATCGAAATATTCTCTGAAGCTTCTGCCAGAACACTAAACCAATACTTGAGCCACTTCTGCAGCAACCGCCAGAAACTCCTAGTACTCGACCCAAAAACACTTCTTTACAAAATCACTCGGTTACAAGTCTATTCTACATGTTGCAAACGTACGAGTAAGGTCTTTACACAATACACAATACACTACATACAAAAGAGACTTTTGTGAACTTAAAATTCAATAATAAATTGATATGGGGTGGAAGTGTTTAAGCATTACCTACAGAAGCATATACATACACATATTAATTGTACAATTCACATTTGCATATATATAAATAAAGGATACATTGACTGTAAGTAAAATGTTTATTTATTAATATAAAATCAATTCGAAATGGGCTCCCTGAAAGAGATACTTCTGATTATTCAAGGTATACCTAAACATTTCCCTACATTTATTTGACTTTTTATGAACATTTTGCGATAAATTTGTTATATCAGATTGTTCTACTAAATTATTTACATAGTTTGATGCACAATTAATTGAATCTAATCAATGATTTAATTAAAAATTCGTAATTAAGGCGAGCACGTGTTTATTTACAAAAATCTCTTTGACAATTAAAGTTATTGATAATGAAGTTATCAAAATGTCCAACGAAGCCATTTGTACAATTAAATGCGCGAGATTCAAAAACAACTTAATCTTTGCGAAATTCATTTATTTTCATCAAAATTTGTTCAAAGTGATTGGATTTGCTTGAAAATACAAAATTCTTCAGTTAAAATTATTGTATGAAATTATTTAAGCTTATTTATTAATAAATGTATGATTTAGAATTGACACTTTAAAATATTATTCTAAATCATATACCATATAATTTATAATTACAATTTTTATTAAGTTATCCAAGACTCAAATAATTTTATATAATTTTAATATATATATATATATATATATATATATATATAAGCTTTTTTATAACTGCTTTAGTTTTTTTTTACTTGGCGTTACTGCCCGAATCAAAATAATTCATGTAAATATATATATATATATATATATATATATATATATTTATTTATTATATATATATATATATATAGATATATATATATATATGTATATATACATATATATATACATATATATATGTATATATGTATATATATATATATATATATTATATATACATTCATATACACCACTAAATTTATGCATAAAATAATCAGTTACATGGTATATGTTTAATTTTTGTTGAATTTGTTAAAAACAATTGTTTGACTGTTGCAAGAGTGAAACTACAATAAAATTAATTTCTTGTATATCAAAAGTCAATAAAATTCATAATGACTAATTATTTTCCTTTCTTACAATTCATAATAATAAATAAGATTATTTTATAATTACACCATATCATTCAGTTGTATATTTTTTGGAACACTGAAGTTTCCTACACGACTATGAACATCCACTGCGCGAACTGCAAAATGATACCTGAAAAAATATAAAATTAATGCATTTTAAACAAAATGACAGTGAAGAAAAATTCCAGTAAGAATAGTGCCTGATACATTTATAATTGGCATATAGATATCCATTATAAATTATGTAAAAAAAATTTAAGGAGTTTATTAACTTTCACATCACAAGTTATATTTTTTGGTTCACATAAAAATTTTGCATTTGCAATTTCTGGCAATATAAATAATTCAAAAAAACATTTTACTGGTATTGTCCAAATAAACACTGGTAAAATATTTGGGCTTTTTAGCATCACGAGTTTATTTTAATAACGCAAGTAGATGTATATCGACTCATCATTACAGTATAAACTTTGCAAAATGTACGATTATTGACAACGAGATTTTATAAAAAGTGAACTTGATTTACAAATTTTCATTCATGATATAAAACCCAAACCTAATTTAACGCAAACGTAACTATAGCACTGAGCTGTTGTTATTTATTGTAGTTAATTAACAAAATCAAAATTCTTAAAATAAAATTAGAAACACGGTTTCAAAAATAGAAAAACAAAATAAACACACTGAAATTATAATTTCAATATTTTAGAATTTAAAACATATGATTTAGAGGTGCAGGCATGCGCAAGCCTGAATTAGCAAAATTAAATGAATAAATTTTGAATAAAAAAATGCTTTTAGTTTATCAAGACTAAATGTGATTTTTTATTAAACTTTTCGCCGGTTTGAACATTTCTGCCAATCTCGGATTTTTAGAACTACTACTAAAAAACGCAATATACATAATTATTATCAAAGTGACGGGATATAGTAGGTTTAATTTTGTTGAGTATTTTATAACAAAGTATAAAAAAGGGTATCTAATATACAGATATATAAATTATAAATACTTGAATATAAGCATGCAAACAAATATGAAAAGAGTCTCTGTACAAAAGAGTTTTGCAAGCGCTAATTATTTACTGTGATGAAAAATACATAACACAGCATTGAGAAGTTTATTTATTTTAATATATTCAATTTAATGTTATATTGAAATATTTTTTATGGCAAGGTACCGTAATGCCACTACCATGTTTTGCTACTGCATCAGCCTTTCCCAACAACTAATAAGTAATTCACATTGTCTGTACAAAACAAATGTTTTTCACTTACACATCGCTTAAATATTTATCCAAATCTTGGCATTTATAATAATTTCAGATTTCTCAAACTTTTGTAAGTTACCTTACAAAAATATGAAGCTTAAGAATACTAGAAGATCACTAGCGACTAAAGATAGATAGCGATTTTGCAGTTGATTTGATTGTTTTAATTTTTTTGTATTTAAATGTGTATCTAGATTCTAGCTCATACCTAAATGTTTTCATGAAACATATTACTAAACAACACAACCTGTTTCCAAGAGTAAACTGTGTAAGTGTGCAAGCCATAGGAAGAGCCATTGCTTTTACATCTCCAACTTTTGCCAAAGATTCCCTTCTTGACATGCAAATATTTGGTAGCTGGCAATCTTAAACTTTTCGCCGGTTTGAACATTTCTGCCAATCTCGGATTTTTAGAACTACTACTAAAAAACGCAATATACATAATTATTATCAAAGTGACGGGATATAGTAGGTTTAATTTTGTTGAGTATTTTATAACAAAAGTATAAAAAAGGGTATCTAATATACAGATATATAAATTATAAATACTTGAATATAAGCATGCAAACAAATATGAAAAGAGTCTCTGTACAAAAGAGTTTTGCAAGCGCTAATTATTTACTGTGATGAAAAATACATAACACAGCATTGAGAAGTTTATTTATTTTAATATATTCAATTTAATGTTATATTGAAATATTTTTTATGGCAAGGTACCGTAATGCCACTACCATGTTTTGCTACTGCATCAGCCTTTCCCAACAACTAATAAGTAATTCACATTGTCTGTACAAAACAAATGTTTTTCACTTACACATCGCTTAAATATTTATCCAAATCTTGGCATGTTATAATAATTTCAGATTTCTCAAACTTTTGTAAGTTACCTTACAAAAATATGAAGCTTAAGAATACTAGAAGATCACTAGCGACTAAAGATAGATAGCGATTTTGCAGTTGATTTGATTGTTTTAATTTTTTTGTATTTAAATGTGTATCTAGATTCTAGCTCATACCTAAATGTTTTCATGAAACATATTACTAAACAACAAACCTGTTTCCAAGAGTAAACTGTGTAAGTGTGCAAGCCATAGGAAGAGCCATTGCTTTTACATCTCCAACTTTTTGCCAAAGATTCCCTTCTTGACATGCAAATATTTGGTAGCTGGCAATCTTAGCTTGATCGAGAGTTTCGTGTGGCATAGTCCATGATATTACAATACCCTGAAAATATAATAAATGTTGAAGTGCAATAAATAGTAAAAAATATGATTAACTTAATACTAGGGATTTTACTATATTAAAGGTCATGATATGAAAAATCACTTTATATTTATAGAGGTGATTTAGCTTTATCCTCTAATTTGTTTATTATAATAAATATTGATAAACTTTATTCATAACCCTAATATTGTTATAAAAGTATAATAAATAAAATTAAATTCAAAAAATATAAATCTTCTATATAGAGTTAAATTATGGAGATAATGTATTTTGTGTGATCTGATTGATTTATTACACAAGTAACGAATTCTTTTATTTCTATAAATTGTTCAATATAAATCTGAACTATAATATAATTAGGATATAAATATATTATGCTGAAAGATGAAGCATTATATATATATATATATATATATATATATATATATATATATATATATATATATATATATATACGAGGTCTGTTCAAAAAGTACCCGGAATTACTAATAATTAAATTTCGCGGGTCTGGAGTGTCTGATTGTCAAATTTTTTTTTATTGTGTTGGTATACATGCCCCTAAAGTATGATGAAATTTTCAGCTATATTCACTGTTTACTTTGTCTGTGGTAGTCGCTAAAGGTTCGACGTTTTTTTCTGAGCTCGGCGATTTTTACAATGGAAGAATTGAAAAGTCAAAGAATTTGTATTAAATTTTGCGTAAAAAATGAAATAAAGTGTTGCAAAGTGCTAAAATTCACCAGATATGGCTCCGTGTGACTTTTTCCTATTCCCAAAGTTGAAGAGACCCATGAAAGGACGGCGGTTTTCCTCGATTGAAGAAAATCGCTGAGAGTGCTCAAGGACATATCAAAAAGTGAATATCAAGGGTGCTTCGAAAATTGGAAAAAACGCTGGCATAAGTGTATTATATCTGGGGGGGACTACTTTGAAGGGGACCACATTAATGTAGACGAATAAATAAATATTTTTTTGAAAAAACGAAAATTACGAAAAAACTTTTTGAACAGACCATGTATATATATACACACATAACACATATGTTATGTAGATAAATTCCAACTGAATTATTTGTGCTCAAATAAACTGTTAAATTACAACTCTTTTAAACTATTATTCCTTAATAAAAAAGTATCTACTATTAATAAAGATTCTATAATAAATTGAATATTTATAAAATTCAGAGCATATTGTGCGTTAACATGTATTATTAATAACACTCGAGAAAATTTTACAACTTATCATTTCATTAAGAAACCACATAAGCTCTGCTCTATACCTGTCTAATGAAGTTATTCCAAATTATCAATCCATGAAATACCTAGATATGCATATTGATAGTAAACTAAACTGGAAAATGCACATAACCATGAAGAGAAAACAAATAGATCTAGAAGTAAAAAATTGAATTGGCTTATAGGGAGATTGGCTTATATTTGTCTATATAAGGGATAGAGCTGCAGGACTGTGCCAGCCAGAGCAACATTTTTGTAATTCAGAGAACCCAAACAAGACACTTAGAATAATCAGCAGTGGTCCAAAGTTTATGACCAACTATACTATTTGCAAGGATCTAAAAATAACTTATAGAAGGTTATAAGAAGCATAAGCTTAATTTTCAAAATAAATTGGATGCTTAAAAATCCTAAAATAAAAACAGTTCAATCAACTGCTGAAAATGAAATCATCCAGTAAAAATTAATCGTATTCCGCCTAGAATTAACTTTTATAAAGATTTTTATCATCATCCCTTCAATTTTTGAAAATTGTCAAAAAAAATGTCATACCCTGCTCTCATAAGGCTCAAATTTTGAGGGTGTATTCTTTTAACTGTTCAGGAAGTATATGTAAACAGCCAGCCCATTCTGACAATTGCAAGGGTCTGCCAGTCGAGTACATAATAGTCTCTCGACGCTTGTATTTAAATAAATTATACGCTATTTTGAAGGTCTTTTTGATAACATCCGATATACCAAACTTAAATTTTGTATCTCACCTTATGGCCGAATATCATTGAAAATGGCTCCCTTTCAAACTCAATTTTTGGCATAACCATGAAACATATCAAAAAAGAAATTACGTGATCCTACTCACATTGGCTTAGACCACATAATGTAGATTAATGATGCTAAATAATCATTTATTATTAGCTAAAAAGGATGAAATAATTTTTCAAAAATGTCTGGCTTTATGAAAACAGGTTAGTCAAATGTTCATTAGCTCTTAGACTAATATGTTTCTGACGTTTGAACATATAAACGGGAATAGAAGTAAAGAAAAATAGTATATATATAATTGCTGGTCTGCTGACTTCGAAACTAAAATATTCGATGAACACAAAAATTATCATATTACCTGCGCTACTTGATTAATCGTAACAGCGGGCCGCTGGGTTTGTTAGTCCTACGCGGTCCATACTGGCAGCTTGGCAGCGGTGGCAGACGTTTAGTTGTCATGAAAGTACCACTAGCAGCACTTCCAATTGAATTAGAACCAGGACTCGACCAACTCATTTGCGAGCTAGTGTTCGATGTAGATCTTGAATTCTTTCCATCTACTTTACCTACAACAACATTTAAACAATATGAACTTACTCTTTCTTAAATTTTGCTTCAATTAATTAAAAAAACAACAACCGAAAGAGAAGTTCGCTTTCGATATAATCCGATTTGCTAATTTTAAGCTTTCAAACAAGTCTTTCTTAACAGTTTGAGACAAAATTTTGTAAAATAATGTGTGTGTAAGTGAGCCGATTTTTGACCATTAGACAACGTTCCCGAAACCGGCTGAAGTAATTTAAAAAAAAAAGTCATTCGTTTTCGTTAAGTCATGTAACTCAAAAAAAACTCGATAAGTTTTTCAGACAATCAACCTGGACGTTTCCTTATAATTTGGAGAAAAGTACAAAAGTTTTGATTCACGTTTTCAAAAAAATTCTGATAGATTATAGAGATTCTGAAAATTTAAAAACCGTTGGAAATATATCATATGAGAATCGTGGAATTAGATTTTGGCAAAGAATGGCGCCGAACCGTTTCTTCTCAATTAAATGTTCAATATAATTTAATATGTCTATAAGATCTGAACAAACATCTTAAATTATTAGAGTCCTACGTAAAGCAATTGAATATCCAAAAAAAATCTGTAAATTTCTCTTCAAAATGCTTCACATTTTATAATAATGAGGTGCTGCTCTTAAGACATACAAATGCGTGATTGTTCACTACAGTTAAAATTTTATTGTCAATTTCTAAATAGCTGAATCTAACTTCTTAATAATTAAATCTATCTTAAGGCAAATGCTATCTGGTTTATTATCGATATGGTTGATTTCCTTTCTCATAGAATAAACCAAATCAATCAATATAAACATTTACAGTTTACAGTAGAATTAGAAAATGAAATTGCATTTTTCCAAGCTATTGCCAAGATCGAACTTAAATTTTTCTTCAACCTCACTTTTTTCCTCCAAACTAACAAAAACTAGTATTTGACATTTCTCGTGATTTATACATAAATTCGATATCTTTATTTTTTTATATTAATGAATAAAAATAAAAAAAAAAAAACCAAACCAAAAAATATTATTATCCGAAATCTCAAATTGAAATGATCAAAATAATGATTGTAAAATTCATCACAATTAAACAAATACTTTAGAAAATATAAATAGCTTACTTTTTTTGCTCATAGAACTTTCCTCCTCTTCTGCTGTGAGATCTATAATAAGGACATCACCTCTTGAATTTGATGAAGTTGTAAGAGCAGTAAGATTCTTTATTAATTTTACTGGCAATGGAGGAGTGGCAGTATTGAATTTATCTGGTTGTTAGTCAATGTCGTTTCCTTTGGTTGCGACTGATTTGGTTGCTTTACATATTGTCAAAAAATAAAATAATAAAATAAATGTATGGGCATAAAATGAATTGAGTAAACGCAAGGTTTACTAAAAGGAACGTACTATAGAAATGCACAAGCCAGAATATTAGCGAATTAAAAGTGAATGAACAACGAAAAAATGAATCAAGAAAGAATCAATTATAATGTGTAGATTAAGATTCAATCACGGATGTTTCTTTTCACATTTCTATAAAAATAAAAATGAAAAACGTCAGTAAATGACCATGTGGCGATTTTGAAAGAAATTGCAACATCTAGTTTTTCAGACAATCAACCTGGACGTTTCCTTATAATTTGGAGAAAAGTACAAAAGTTTTGATTCACGTTTTCAAAAAAATTCTGATAGATTATAGAGATTCTGAAAATTTAAAAACCGTTGGAAATATATCATATGAGAATCGTGGAATTAGATTTTGGCAAAGAATGGCGCCGAACCGTTTCTTCTCAATTAAATGTTCAATATAATTAATATGTCTATAGAGATCTGAACAAACATCTTAAATTATTAGAGTCCTACGTAAAGCAATTGAATATCCAAAAAAAAATCTGTAAATTCTTCAAAATGCTTCACATTTTATAATAATGAGGTGCTGCTCTTAAGACATACAAATGCGTGATTGTTCACTACAGTTAAAATTTTATTGTCAATTTCTAAATAGCTGAATCTAACTTCTTAATAATTAAATCTATCTTAAGGCAAATGCTATATCTGGTTTATTATCGATATGTTGATTTCCTTTCTCATAGAATAAACCAAATCAATCAATATAAACATTTACAGTTTACAGTAGAATTAGAAAAATGAAATTGCATTTTTCCAAGCTATTGCCAAGATCGAACTTAAATTTTTCTTCAACCTCACTTTTTTCCTCCAATACTAACAAAAACTAGTATTTGACATTTCTCGTGATTTATACATAAATTCGATATCTTTATTTTTTTATATTAATGAATAAAAATAAAAAAAAAAAAACCAAACCAAAAATATTATTATCCGAAATCTCAAATTGAAATGATCAAAATAATGATTGTAAAATTCATCACAATTAAACAAATACTTTAGAAAATATAAATAGCTTACTTTTTTTGCTCATAGAACTTTCCTCCTCTTCTGCTGTGAGATCTATAATAAGGACATCACCTCTTGAATTTGATGAAGTTGTAAGAGCAGTAAGATTCTTTATTAATTTTACTGGCAATGGAGGAGTGGCAGTATTTGAATTTATCTGGTTGTTAGTCAATGTCGTTTCCTTTGGTTGCGACTGATTTGGTTGCTTTACATATTGTCAAAAAATAAAAAATAAAATAAATGTATGGGCATAAAATGAATTGAGTAAACGCAAGGTTTACTAAAAGGAACGTACTATAGAAATGCACAAGCCAGAATATTAGCGAATTAAAAGTGAATGAACAACGAAAAAATGAATCAAGAAAGAATCAATTATAATGTGTAGATTAAGATTCAATCACGGATGTTTCTTTTCACATTTCTATAAAATAAAAATGAAAACGTCAGTAAATGACCATGTGGCGATTTTGAAAGAAATTTGCAACATCTGATTTTGAAGTGTAAAAAATATTATATCTCAGGGATATATATTTTCAAACAAAATATTCAAATTAAATATTAAGAAGGTATTTATTTTGACTAGCTCGCTTTGTTAAAAAATATAATGTAATGTATATAAAACTATTATCACGTAGAATATTGTATATAACTGTAAATATTAATTATAGAATATAATGTAATAATGTAATAAAAATCATGTAAATTGCTAATTTGGAAATAGGAAGCTAAATAAATTTATAAACTAGTGGTGCATGGCATCGTGCCGGGAAATTACCGTAACTCAGGGATATATATTTTCAAACAAATTTTCAATTAAATATTAAGAAGGTATTTATTTTGACGAGCTCGCTTTGTTAAAAAAATATAATGTAATGTATATAAAACTATTATCACGTAGAATATTGTATATAACTGTAAATATTAAATTATAGAATATAATGTAATAATGTAATAAAATCATGTAAATTGCTAATTTGGAAATAGGAAGCTAAATAAATTTATAAACTAGTGGTGCATGGCATCGTGCCGGGAAATTACCGTAACAGTATTAAATATTCGAGGAAAAATATCTGTAATCAATAAATATTAATCAATGATTAATAACAATTGTTTTAAACATTTTCAAATGGATTATAATCACTATAATATTTTATCGTTCATAAATATACAGTGACGGTCTTAATCGCTCAAAACCTTGAGAAATTTTACATTAGTAAGAGGTGCCGAATAAATCCATCTGAGGATTTCTTACGATTAGAAAAACGCATTTAAAATATATCTCTTTCAAACTGAATTGAAATTTAAAATTCATATTTGAATTATAAAACTTTGTATATTTTTGAAAACACCCTTTTTCTAAAAATTTTGAAATAGGCTTGAACCGTAAAGTAATCTTATTAACAATCTTAGTACGGAATCCAACAAAAATGTAACAAACTTAGTACTCATTTTTAAAATTATTATTAAATATCTAATAATTTGATGTGCATATGTCTAATAATCATTTTTGACCGCCAAATATAATTTTTTTTTTACTTTTTTCTCTGTATCTCCGAAACCGCTTCACCTGCTTCACAAAAAATTTCATCAATTCTTCATTTCGTCGTCAAAATACAATGAAATGTTTTTTGAATCAATCAAATCAGGTACTTCGTTCTCTTCTCTCAAAAACTGAATTACCGTTTTTGGCACTTTTGTGCCCGTGTCTTTAGTTGCTTGTCTCCACCAAAAACTAATCAGTCTGAATAATTGAAATCGATTGATTCGTGCACAACACACCACACACACACACATACATAATTTCTTTCTAAGGTATATCAAAATGTTCAGCAACCTTCAAAACGTGAAGATATGCAAACATTTTCATTTTTGATTTTTTGCGATTACTATAACTTACCCTGCAGAGAGTTAAAAAGGTAACGAATGCAAATCTTACCTGTTTTTGAGAGTTTAGCGATTGCTGATTTGTATCCGCAGTATCATCATTATTTTTATTAGATCTTTTGGGGTTGAAATTTACTATTGAGCTTCCTGTTATACAAACCTGCAAACTACAGATCTGAAGTTGAAAATAATTTTATTATTTACTGCAATGATTGAAGTCTGTATCAAAAATTTTGCATACCTAGTTACATAGTGAGGATGAACGAGTAATTGACGATTTCGCAATCTTGCCATATTTATACTTGACATGCACTTACCGTGCAAGAAATCAAGGTCTTTACATGTTTAGTGGCAATTGTAAGCTGCGATTCAAGTTTGCTTACACCCGTTGCAAACCATCGATTAGGTCGCGCGCGCGTTGCAAATCACTTCCTGCATCGATTGCATCGACAATTTTTCCTGCTACAAACCATTCATATCCTCGCGGGACATCCCGACCAGACTATCTCGCATTAAATCATATGTTTTGAAAACACACGCTCAATTCTATCGCGCCTGCGTTTTATTCTTTCATCGCTCTCATCAGTCTTTGTGATCGACCGTGTTTCATCATCATCTTCAATGCTAATAGTATCATCAACTTTCATTCTTTTGTTAGAGGAAGAATCTTCATCGGTCAACTCATCATCTCCTGTACGCTTTGCCTGTCTAGAAGTCATTTCCACCTCTAGAAATGAAAATCATCATAAACATTTCCACCTTTAGAAATAAAAGCATCATAGTTAGTAGACAATTTCATACTAATAGTTTACTAATTGAAATAAATTATTATAATTAGCGACTTTGAATAATACAGGTACAATATTTAACCCTAAGAGCGTCTTACGTTCAGAAGCGATGTCCGCTTCTGTTTTAATCTAATATAATAATCCTTTAACTATGTAAACGATTCAAACTGTTTGAAACTAAAACCTCTGATTTGACAAATCGTTTTCAATGAGCTTAAGGGTGTATTCTGGTCCAGAGGCATGAATTTTATGCGTTTTTTGTAAGATCGTAAAAAAGAACTTTTTGTAAGATCGCAAATTATCATATTCAATATCATATATAGATATAATTTTTTAAATAAAAAATAATGACCTGTGTTGTGGTACTTGTTTTAGGTAATGTATCTTTGTTTCCAAATTCCAATGTCATTATCGCATTTTAAAGAAATTAATAAAATAGGTAATAGACTAAGCAATATGATAAACTAATTTTAAATAATTTTGTGCAAACAAGGGCAATATTACTTATTTAGTTATTTATTTCAAAAATTGAAAATTGAAACTTTTGTTTCGGTTAGCATTTCTGTGTAATATTTTGATTTGTTCACATACTTGATTAAAATAATAAATGACATTTATAAATTGTTTTCATAAAATATGCGCGTCTTGACATCTAGCTTAATATATTTGATACATAATTATAAAATATTTCTAAATTTAGACATTTAAAAGCAATTAATGATAATTTACCTTGTGAAGTTGTAACAAATTCTGTGAATTCACCTCAGTCATTGAATCATTATTGGATTCATTTTGCTCCTGAAAGCCATTTTCATCTATATTGTTTTGGTTCGAAATAACTGTAGATTCTGATGAATTAACCTCACCATTTGTTATTTTCATTCTGCTTCTTTTCTTCTCCCTAAGAAAATTATTGACTGAATTATTATTCGCACTTGCGAGTTTGGTATCAACCGAAACATAAATATTTGGTTTTTACATATAGAGTTAGTTACATATATTCTCTATATGTAACTAACCAACGTAATATCCACTGATGATGACATTAAATTGAATGTCGAACGTTTGGAAATGAAGATTATTTTATAAATTTTGGCTTTTCTTTGTTTGATGTATCGCCCTCAAGAACTCACTCATATATTTCAACATCAAAATTAACTACTAAATCATATATATATATATATATATATATATGTATTGAATAAAATTTGAAAATTTTTCCATGCTATTTCCATACAAAACTTTGATTGAATTGCGCTCTATCAGAATGTTAATATTAAGAGCTAAAACTTTCAGAGAATTGTTTTTCATCTATTTGGAACCATTTGAGCCCCTGAGAGCAAGAAAATTCGAAAATGACCATTTTAAGGACCACGCTAATATATATATATAGATATATAGAATTTTATGATATGAGTGGAACGAATATTAATTGTTTAATATGAACAAAACAGCACTCAGATTTGTTTAACACAACTTTATTTTATGATTACAGACGTTTCGAGACCATGGTGTGTCTCATCTTCAGTGTAATTTCAAAAACAGTTACTTATATACTACACATTCTTTAATAATTTATTTAAATTTTATTTAATTTTTGGTATACAAAAAACACCAACTATTCCTTGCAATGCTTGACACAGTACTAAAGAAACATTTAACACTTACAGAAATATTCTAAACAAATTTGAAGTACTTATATAGATGGAGACAGAGAGGGTATCATTATAATGTAAACAAAAGGAGTGCTATCGCATACAAAAATCGATAAAAATGAAAAAACAAATTAATTTATTGAAAAGAATAAGATAAATGAAAAAATTTATAAATTATTAAAGATGTTTATATAAGTGTCATGTAAAATATTTGTGTCGGTTCTTAGATTTATGCTATTGTTAGTCCGAACTATTAACATTGATTCTGCTGAAACTAAAACCTCTGATTTGACAAATCGTTTTCAATGAGCTTAAGGGTGTATTCTGGTCCAGAGGCATGAATTTTATGCGTTTTTTGTAAGATCGTAAAAAAGAACTTTTTGTAAGATCGCAAATTATCATATTCAATATCATATATAGATATAATTTTTTAAATAAAAAATAATGACCTGTGTTGTGGTACTTGTTTGTAGGTAATGTATCTTTGTTTCCAAATTCCAATGTCATTATCGCATTTTAAAGAAATTAATAAAATAGGTAATAGACTAAGCAATATGATAAACTAATTTTAAATAATTTTGTGCAAACAAGGGCAATATTACTTATTTAGTTATTTATTTCAAAAATTGAAATTGAAACTTTTGTTTCGGTTAGCAATTTCTGTGTAATATTTTGATTTGTTCACATACTTGATTAAAATAAATAAATGACATTTATAAATTGTTTTCATAAAATATGCGCGTCTTGACCTATCTAGCTTAATATATTTGATACATAATTATAAAATATTTCTAAATTTAGACATTTAAAAGCAATTAATGATAATTTACCTTGTGAAGTTGTAACAAATTCTGTGAATTCAACCTCAGTCATTGAATCATTATTGGATTCATTTTGCTCCTGAAAGCCATTTTCATCTATATTGTTTTGGTTCGAAATAACTGTAGATTCTGATGAATTAACCTCACCATTTGTTATTTCATTCTGCTTCTCCATAAGAAAATTATTGACTGAATTATTATTCGCACTTGCGGAGTTGGTATCAACCGCTTCCAATAAATTATTTGCGTCGAGCGTTTGATCAAAACATTCATTTTCATTCTCTTCTGGAGACAAAAACTCTTCACTTACATTATCAGAATTCCCATTTTGATCATTTTCAACGCCATCAGAATATAGAAAATTAGTTTCCATATTAACGTTATTCGTTTCAGAACTACCGTTCATGCTTACATTTTCTATATCATTGGTAGATTCTGTACGATCTGATTGCTTAGGTTCAGACTTATCAGATAGGTTAGAATCCAAGTCGCCACCTGTAGTTGCATGATTACTTGAATCATTCGAATCCAATATTCCTTTTTCAAGCAACTTGGAATCTGTTATTGATTCCGAACATAAAATATTTGTGTCAGCTTTTTGTTCCTTTGATTCATATGATGATATGTCATCCTTACCTTCTATATTTACAGAGTTTTGTGATTCATGAACATTGTGAACATCATTAATGATTAGTTCATTTACTTTAATATTTTCCACATTATTTCCATTTCCCTCCACAAAAGATTTCATATTTGTTTCGGCTATTACTACTTCTGTTACTTTACTGGTAGAATGGTTAGAAATATTTGGTTCTTCTACAAGTGAGTGACTATTGTCGAATTTATTAGGTTCTACACCATCTAAAAATTATATGTGGTATCATGATATATATATATATATATATATATATATATATATATATGAGTGAGTTCTTGAGGGCGATACATCAAACAAAGAAAAGCCAAAGATTTATAAAATAATCTTCATTTCCAAACGTTTCGACATTCAATTTAATGTCATCATCAGTGGATATTACGTTGGTTAGTTACATATAGAGTTAGTTACATATATTCTCTATATGTAACTAACCAACGTAATATCCACTGATGATGACATTAAATTGAATGTCGAAACGTTTGGAAATGAAGATTATTTTATAAATCTTTGGCTTTTCTTTGTTTGATGTATCGCCCTCAAGAACTCACTCATATATTTCAACATCAAAATTAACTACTAAATCATATATATATATATATATATATATATATATATATATATATGTATTGAATAAAATTTGAAAATTTTTCCATGCTATTTCCATACAAAACTTTGATTGAATTGCGCTCTATCAGAATGTTAATATTAAGAGCTAAAACTTTCAGAGAATTGTTTTTCATCTATTTGGAACCATTTGAGCCCCTGAGAGCAAGAAAATTCGAAAATGACCATTTTAAGGACCACGCTAATATATATATATAGATATATAGAATTTTATGATATGAGTGGAACGAATATTAATTGTTTAATATGAACAAAACAGCACTCAGATTTGTTTAACACAACTTTATTTTATGATTACAGACGTTTCGAGACCATGGTGTGTCTCATCTTCAGTGTAATTTCAAAAACAGTTACTTATATACTACACATTCTTTAATAATTTATTTAAATTTTATTTAATTTTTGGTATACAAAAAACACCAACTATTCCTTGCAATGCTTGACACAGTACTAAAGAAACATTTAACACTTACAGAAATATTCTAAACAAATTTGAAGTACTTATATAGATGGAGACAGAGAGGGTATCATTATAATGTAAACAAAAGGAGTGCTATCGCATACAAAAATCGATAAAAATGAAAAAACAAATTAATTTATTGAAAAGAATAAGATAAATGAAAAAATTTATAAATTATTAAAGATGTTTATATAAGTGTCATGTAAAATATTTGTGTCGGTTCTTAGATTTATGCTATTGTTAGTCCGAACTATTAACATTGATTCTGCCATGCTCCGTTTAAATAAGTCTTTCTCATGGAATAAAATTTGGGGATTGTCAAAATCAAACTTATGGTTGTTGATATTAGCATGATCCACAAGTGTACTTTTAAATTTTTTGTTATCTATTTTTTCACATTGTAATTCATGTTGCCTGAGTCTCTTTTCTAAGTTCTGGCAGGTCTGGCCAATATAAGAGCAATTACAATCCAAACAATTTACTTTATAAACTATATCTTTCTTTTTTGTTAATGGAGTTTCATCTTTAATTTTGGAATATAAAAATTTTAATTGTTTTAATGGAGAAAAAGTAATACGAATATTGTGTTTTTTGAAAAGTCTTTTTGATAATTGGTTAAAATTATTGTCAAGATATGGAAAATTAATGAAAAAAGTTTTTTCAGGAACACTTGTTTTGCCAGGCTCTTCCGGTTTCTTATCAAAAGGTTCAAGTAATTTTGCGACTCTATTTTTAATAATTGGACAAATTAACTTATATGGAAAATTATTGCCAAGTAGGATCGTTTTAACTAATTTTATGTTTGTATCATAAAACAGGGGATCAGATAATAAAATAGCGTGATCTACAAGATTTAGAATGGTAGAAATTTTTATATTGAGAGGAACATGCGAATTAAAATTAATGTATCTCCCGGACCAACTATCTTTTCTGTACCAGTCTGTATAACATACACCGCCTCTATTAATGAGTTTTACGTCAAGAAAATGTAACGTCGAATCATTTTCAAGTTTCTGGGTGAATTGTAAAAAAGAATTGTACTCATTGAATTTGTTGAAAACATTATCTATATCTTTTTTATTAAGTAATATTAATGTGTCATCGACATATCTGAAATAGACCATAGGTTTGGAAGGTAAAGAATTTAAGACATGATTTTCCAAATCTTGTAATACTAAATCCGCCAAAACAGGACTTAATGGGCTGCCCATTGGACAACCTCTCTTCATCGTATAATATTTTTTATTAAAAGTGAAATATGATGCTTTTAAAAGTAATTCTATTCCTGAAATAAAAATTTCCATCGGTAAACAAGTGAATTCAACTATTTGTATCCATCTTTTCTTTATAGCTGTAATAATTAGATCATGCGGAAGATTATTAAATAAATTAATGACGTCAAGACTCATAAAGGAACAATCAGGAGGAATTACTTTATGTTTTATATGTTCTATTAACTGGAAAGAGTTATTTAAACGGTATGGAGAATCTATGGTGACATTCTTTAAAATATCTGAAAAATATTTGTATTGTTTTTGACAATTTTTGCAAGTGGATTTTTTAAATCCACCACCCCTCCTAAATTCAATACTAACATAGTTTATTCCATCCCTTGCAAAAATTGGCCAAACATCGCAATACATTCATAAGAGAATGAGCCAACACGAATTAAGCGTCACTCATCATAAAAGCCGAAATTTCCAAAGTACTCTTGTTCAGCATTCATCGAAAACTCACATAATTTCACCTTTGAACCCAATATTTTATATAGAGAGGATTGTACTTTTAAAAGACTTTTTTCTGAAAGCAGTTTAATCTTTTTGAATTCGTCAAATAGTGTTAATAAAAGATCAGATCACTATATTATTCATGACTCATATCTAAATTTTTTAAACCTGATTAAAAACAATTAATCCTAATAATTTTTGAATATGTATATATATATACATGTATATATGTTGTAATATATGTACATCCATATATGTACTTATATGTATGTTTTTGTGTGTACACTATATACATGCACTTGCATATATGCTCATGTATATAATTGTGGATACATTAATATATAGATATGTGCATTTGTATATATGAGTATGTGGGTGTGCATATACATGTGCATGTATATATGTATATATATACATAATATTTCTCAACATTTACTAAAGCAATATTTCCTCTTTTTTCGTAAATTACCAAACAAGAGCCATAAAAAATCATTTTTGCCAAGAATTCCGTGCATTGTTCTTTACATCTGGCAGACAGAAATCCATATCAGTGTGTTTAAGTCTTGTGTAGTCGTAACATCTAAAAATATCTTCCAAAAAAAAAAAAATCGAGTGTTTTTAACAAAAAAATATTAGTGATATGGATATATAAATTATTACAGGTAAATAATTTTTGCTTCTCAATTTTATATAAAACCTTTTTTAGTTAAGTCTTATTACTCTTTACCCCGGTACATAATCCATTCCTTTATAAATTTTTTTTTTTCTAATTAATCTGTATTGACCATCGTTAATTAATGCTAATCAATATTTTTTTAAAAAACATTGTATTTGACAGAATAAACCTGATGATGGAACGTACCTAGTTCCGAAACGTCGTATTAAACATCTTCAAAAAAACAAATTGTTTTTTATTATTGGATTTACTGTTCGGAAAAGAAACAATCAATATTTGAAAAAATCCAGGACTTATCTATTGAATATGTATATATGTATATATATATATATATATATATATATATATATATATAATTTAAATAGGTTAAAATATTGATTTCATGCTTGAGCTCACAATTGTCTTTGAACAAAAACTGTAACAGTCATAAAATTATCTATTTTATATCTATCTCTTGTATTTCAAGAGTTTGTAAAACTATAATATATATAATATATATTGAAATGAATAAAACAGCCAATGCGTCGAATGTAAACAATTTAATTTATTTTTTATACGTTTCGAGACTAGATGTGTCTCATCATTCAGCTAAAAGAAATTTACAATATAAAGAAAAGGTTTCAAAAAAATGAATTTATACAATGGAAAAATTAATTGAAAAAACAACAAATTATACACACCAGATCAGGAAAAACCCACTTTACTAAAACATTTTACAACACCACAATCACATGACACTACTGTAGGAAAACAAAAATAATTTACGAAAAGACCGAAAAAGGTAGATGTAAAAATGTATAAAATACATAATTATTTGTTTTCAAAGCATAGCAACACGAATGGACTAAGAATGCGTCGAGAGACGTGTAGACGGCTATGCGACCAACACGCGTGCATGTGGGAAGGGATATCAGGGGTGTAGTATGGCGTCAGATTTACAGAAATTAATTATATTTTGATAACTTTCTGAGAGTAAGCTAGAAGAACTGCGTTTGTTAACACAATTAGAATGTAAAAAGATGAAACATGATTCGGAAAATCTTCTAAGGTCTACATTTTTTTCTTTATATAAAATTATAGGATGGTCAGTATTAAACGAATGTTTGAAATTAATAATGTGCTCAGAAAACATTGTTTTAAATTGTCTAGGGTTTTTTGAATTATAAATATGTTGATTCATTCTCTTGCTAATGTATTGGGAACTTTCACCGATATAACAACTGTCACAATCTAAACAATTAATTTTATAAACGGCATCGGTGATTCGGTCAGACGGAGATTTTGATTTTAAGGTAGAAAACAGGGAACTGAGTGTGTTATCAAAAGTGAAAACTAAAAGAAAACCTTCAACAGAAAAAAGTTTTTTTAAAAAATAAGAAAAACTACCCAAATAAGGTAAACAAATAATGCCTTTATATTTGCTAAATAAAGAAGAAGAATTTGAATCGGCAGTAAAATATTTTTGAACAACGGAAGTGACATTATTATTATCAATATTGGTAACGTTTAAAAAATTTAACCTATTTTTAATTATATTATTGATTAAATGTAAAGGATAAGAGTTATTTGTGAGAATGGAGCGGACTAAATCCAAATTTTTATTCCAAAAAGTTTTATTGCTTAAAAATATATATATATATATATATTTATATATATATATATAAATGTGTCATTATAATGATATAGATCTGTTATGCCTAAAGGCAAGTAGTTAAACTACTTAAATAAGATCTATTTGTATTATATAAGATCGTAAACACGCCATGAAATTGATATGAAAATATAAAAAAGAGTTTGTAGGAGACATAAATGATTATTATGTAATAAATAAATAAATATAAAAATAATTAGTTAAAGCATTTTGAAAATAGATAAAATTATCTAAAATGTGATATACTTAGAAATATTTATGGTCATATAAAATTTTATAAAAATTAAACTTGAAAGTTACAGATTTTAATCGTACTAACAATTATTTAAGTGGGCACGGTACAAGTTTTCAAATTTTTGGGGATTTTGAAAAATTTTCTTAGAATGTATCAAATTTTAGTAATACAGAGGGAAACCTAATATAAGTATCTAAATTGTGATATATTTTCAAATAATTCTATTCATACAAAATTTAATGAAATTTCAACTCCAAAAATCGTACTAATTTATTCGTACTAAAAAGTGGTTGCGGTGCGAATTTTTAAACTTCAGGCGATTTACACGGTACAAATTTTCAAACTTTTGAGGATTTTGAAAATTTTTATTAGAAAGCTATAAATTTTGTTAATGCAATTTTTAAGTAGATAAAGTTATCTTAATTGTGATATACTTAGAAATGGTTTAGTTCATACAATAGTTTATTAAAAATTACCAATAAAATTTAAGATTTAAATCATAGTAAAAATGATTATATGAGCGTGGTACAAATTTTTAGAATTTAGCCAATTTTGAAAAATTTTCTTAGAAGGTATCAAATTTTGTTAATACACTTACACTAAGATAAGATAAAGTTATCTATATTATGACATATCTAGAATTATTTTTATTTATACAAAATTTTGTAAAAATTTAACTCTAAATTTAGGATTTTAATTTTTCTAACAAATGATTATATGGGCGTGGTACAATGTTCAAACTTTTGGGGATTTTGAAAATTTTTTTTAGAAAGTATCAAATTTCGTTAACACAGTTTGAAATAATATAAAATTATCTAAATTTTGACATACTTAGAAATGTTTCTGTTCATACAAAATTTTATATAGAATTAACTCCAAAATTTAAAATTTAAATCGTACTTACAAATATGTTTAAGTGGGTCCAGTTCAAATTTTCAAATTTTCGAATATTTTGAAACAATTTCTTAGAAACTTTAAAATTCTGTTAACGCAATTTCAAACTAGGTAAAATTATATAACTTTTGACATACTTATAAATATTTATGGGCATACAAAATTATGAAAAAAATTGAACTACAAAACTTAAGATTTTACTCATACTAAACATGAAAGTCTATATTACAAATTTTCTAACTTTAGACAATTTTACAAATTTTTATAACAAAAGAAAGTATAAAATTATGTTCAAACAATTTGAAACTAGATAAAATTATCTAAAGTTTGACATACTTAGAAATATTTATTTGCATACAACATTTTCTAAAAATTTAATACTAAAGATCAAGATTATAACAAAACAGGCAAAATTGCTCAAATGGCTCAGTACAAATTTTCAAACTTTTGAGTATTTTGAAAAATTTTCTCAGAATGTTTTAAAATTTGTTTAACCAACTTTAAACTAGGTAAAATTATTTAAATTTAGGCATACTTAGTAATATTTATGTGCATACAAAATTTTATAAAATTTAAACTTCAATACTTCGTTTTTTAACCCTGATAAAACGTTGTGCAAATTAGCAAAGTTTAGACAATTTTTAAAAATTTTCTCAGAAAGTTTTCAATTATGTTATAGCAATTTAAAACTACATAATATTAGCTAAATTTTGACGTATCTAAAAAATATTTTGTTCATACAAATTTATTTCTAAAATTTAAAATTTGAATCGTTGATGCTAACAAAAATCTCTATATGGGCATGGTACAAATTTTCAAACTTTTGACGATTTTAAAAAATTTTCTTAGGCAGTATTAAATTTTGTTTAAACAATTTGATACTAAATGAAATTAAATTGTGACATATTGAGTAATTTGTCTGTTCACACAAAATTTTACAAAATTTTAACTTCAAACTTCATTTTTCAATCCAGTCAATGATAAAACGTTGTACAATGATGCAATTATAGACGATTTTGAAAAATTTTCTTATAAAGTGTTGATTTTAGTTACAAAAATTTAAAACTACATAAAATTACCTAAATTTTGACGTATCTACAAAAGATTTTGCTTATACAAATTTAACTTTAAAATTTAAAATTTGAATCATTGATAATAACAAAATTCTTTATATGGGTCTAATACAAACTTTAGGCAATTTTGAAAAATATTCTTAGAAAACATCAAATTTTGTTATCACAGTTTGAAATAATATAAAATTATCTAAACTTTGGCATACTTAGAATTATTTATCTGCATACAAAATTTTATGAAAATTTAATACCGAAGATTGTGATTATAATATCACAGACAAAATTGCTTATATGGCTCAGTACTAATTTTAAAACTTTTGTGTATTTGGAAAAATTTTCCTAGAAAGTTTCAAAATTTGTTAAAGATACTTGAAACTAGATAAAATTGCTTAAATTATGACATACTTAATAATATTTTTGTTCATAGAAAATGTTATACAAATTCAACTCCAAACTTCAGTTATACTAAAAATGTGCATGTGCATATATAATATAATATAATATAATTAATTTAAAGCAGAAGTACGTCCTGAAAAGCTCGTGAAAATCACCACTAGTTCATATGCGACTAAACAGCATTTAATCTGAATTTAATTAAAATATCCTAAACTCATCCCATATCTCAAAAAAACGAAAAAAAATCTTTTTCTAAGTTATAAATATCTTTTCACATTTTCCCTTAATGAGTTCCTCGTTAACATACACATGTTTGTTTGTTCATGTATTTTTTCCTTTCGCTTTTGTTCCAGCAAAAGTTCTTTGTTTCGAGAAAATAAAAGTTTTGTTCTAGATTTGTTCCTTTTACAAACAAACCGCACTTGTAAAGTGACACAAGACGTATAAATTAAGTGCAAATTGATTTTGTCTGTACGAATGGGAAAAAATAGACGTCGTCTTTACAAATGCTAAAAATAAAATAGTAAAAGATTTAAAAACTAACAGTAAAAGATTTAGAAACTAATTAACTTCCCCCGAAGACTTAATGATTTACTGATTTTATGTTCTGAAGTCATTCTGAATCATTTGACACCACCAAAATGGGGATAAAGTGTCCGAGTGTTAGAATTTAGGTCTTTGTTAGCAAAATTTAAATTTTGGAGTTAATTTTTTATAAAACTTTGTATGGACGTAAATGATTCTAAGTATGACATAAATTAAATAATTTTACCTAATTTCAAACTGCTTCAACAAATTTTGAAACTTTCTTAGAAAATTTTTCAAAATCCTCAAAAGTTTAAAAAATATGAGCCTTTAAGCAATTTTGCCTGTGATATTATATCATCTTAATCTTCAGCACTCTTAAATTTTTAAAATGTTGTATGCAGATAAATATTTTTAGATATGCCAAAATTTAGATATTTTTATGTTATTTCAAACTGTGTTAACAAAATTTGATGCTTTCTAAGAAAATTTTGCTAAAGTTTGAAAATTTGTACTATGGACTTCAACATATGTTTAGTATGAGTAAAATCTGGAGATTTGGAGTTCAAATTTTAAATAATTTTGTATGCACATAAACATTTCTAATTATGTCATAAATTAGATCATTTTATTAACTTCCCGTAGGGTAAGTTATAGTAATCGTCCAAAAATCGAAATCAAAAATTTTTACATTTCTCGACGTTTTGAAGGTTTCTGAACATTTTGGCATACCTCAGAAAAAATGGATGTGTGTGTGTGTGTGTGTGTGTGTGTGTGTGTGTGTGTGTTTTGTATGTCCGCGTTTTTTCGTCCACGTTTTCGGGCGCACGGATCAACCGATTTGAATGGTTTAAAAAACATTCGATTCCTATTGATAGGGAGATGTGCTGATTAGTTTTTGGCAAAGGTAGGTCCAGCCGTTACGGAGATATGGAGCAAAGAGTGCAAAAAATAGAAAGCGAATTTTTGAGAGAACGGATCAACCGATTTGAATGGTTTAAAAAACATTCGATTCCTATTGATAGGGAGATGTGCTGATTAGTTTTTGGCAAAGGTAGGCCCAGAGGTTTCGGAGTTATAGAGCTAAATTTAAAAAAAATGGCTATTTTTGAGAGAACTGAGCGTCCGATTTAAATGATTCAAAGAACTTTCTGCTTTTTTCAACAAAACAATTGATTTTGGAAAAAAAAATTTTTTGTTTCTAATTTTTTTTCAAAAATTTTTTTTTGTAATTTTGGACTAAAAATTCAAAAAATCACCCAAGCTAAGCACAGTCTAAGCGCCACTCTGGTAGAAATGTTTACGCAAGTGCGTTTAGACTGTTTGTGTACTGGAGCACTTTTCCAATTTTGTGAAAATTATTGAAAAATGTGAAAATGCCGCCAAGCTGAGCACAGTATAAGTGAAAATGTCGCACAGAATTATTTGCAAATGCGTTTAGACTGTGACTATGCGGGAGCACTTTTTCAATTTTGTGTAAAGGGTATGGGCGTGTTTCCATACAGAATTGGCCCCACCCTGGTATTTAAATAATTTTGATGCCATTTTATAGGTATTTTCGAGAAAATCCGATATACCAAATTTCAAATCCGTAGCTCATCATTTGGCCGAGATATCAGTGAAAACATGTGAAAGTGGCCCCTTTTTTCAAACTCACTTTTTGTCGGAAATATGAGAGATATCGAAAAACTGTTAACGTCATTCTATTTGTACTGATCTTGTCTATGTTGTTCATAACAAATAATGTGAAAAAATTATTTGTTAGTGCAAGAAAGAGTGAAAATAATTTTTTGTTTTGAATTTTCGGGTAGTGCGGTTGTTTGGACTAATTTTTAATTAGCATCATTAGAAAGGCTATTGAATTTTCTTTTAGTGTGCAAAATTTTGTTTTATTTCATGTGGTAGAACACATTCAAAAGTAGAAAAAACCTGAGCAAGTACACGCCCGCGCTCATATAGCACCCGTGTAAGTCGTCTCTCATTCGCAACGGCTATCAACAGCATTGCTCGCCGCGCGTCTTGATAAATTAAAACATTTTTAATAAAACACAAGATATATACATTTTTATTTTGAATAATTATATATTTACATGTATATGTATAGTAATAACTATATTTTTATATAATTAAATACATATTATTTATATATTGCACAAGTATATTATATGATTTAATCATCATTAATAATATATTATTTATTAATATTAATTATTAAGACCACTAAATAAATTATATATAGATTGATGAAAAATATACATAATAATAGTATATCGGTATAGAATTACTATTCATGCTACAGCAATGTATACAAATGCAAGTATGGTATACTAAGTTAGTCATAAATATATTAAATAATATCTTGAAGTTTTTTCAAAATTAAATAATATATATTATTATTTAAATTAAAGATTATATAATCAATATATTCTATTAAATAGAATTACTCTACTTATAAATACTCATAATAATTATTGAACTACTGCACTATTGTGTATCATCCTTAAAACGATATTTGAAATTTCGCTCGCATAAACCACACAAAAACTAGATAACAAAATATAGATAGAATAAAATTGTTATAATTTTCGAATTTAACTAATCATGAAGTTTTTAATAATTATTAAATAAATAATGTTTTTTTTTTTTTGTGTGGTCTACACCTTTGTACCAGCCGATTTTGCACTTTATATTTTAGTGTCAATTACTTTGATTAGTATATAATTTAGTTGTTACCACAATACAATATATAATTATAATGCCGCGAAATTTCAAATATCGTTTTAAGGATGATACACAATAGTGCAGTAGTTCAATAATTATTATGAGTATTTATAAGTAGAGTAATTCTATTTAATAGAATATATTGATTATATAATCTTTAATTTAAATAATAATATATATTATTTAATTTTGAAAAAACTTCAAGATATTATTTAATATATTTATGACTAACTTAGTATACCATACTTGCATTTGTATACATTGCTGTAGCATGAATAGTAATTCTATACCGATATACTATTATTATGTATATTTTTCATCAATCTATATATAATTTATTTAGTGGTCTTAATAATTAATATTAATAAATAATATATTATTAATGATGATTAAATCATATAATATACTTGTGCAATATATAAATAATATGTATTTAATTATATAAAAATATAGTTATTACTATACATATACATGTAAATATATAATTATTCAAAATAAAAATGTATATATCTTGTGTTTTATTAAAAATGTTTTAATTTATCAAGACGCGCGGCGAGCAATGCTGTTGATAGCCGTTGCGAATGAGAGACGACTTACACGGGTGCTATATGAGCGCGGGCGTGTACTTGCTCAGGTTTTTTCTACTTTTGAATGTGTTCTACCACATGAAATAAAACAAAATTTTGCACACTAAAAGAAAATTCAATAGCCTTTCTAATGATGCTAATTAAAAATTAGTCCAAACAACCGCACTACCCGAAAATTCAAAACAAAAAATTATTTTCACTCTTTCTTGCACTAACAAATAATTTTTTCACATTATTTGTTATGAACAACATAGACAAGATCAGTACAAATAGAATGACGTTAACAGTTTTTCGATATCTCTCATATTTCCGACAAAAAGTGAGTTTGAAAAAAGGGGCCACTTTCACATGTTTTCACTGATATCTCGGCCAAATGATGAGCTACGGATTTGAAATTTGGTATATCGGATTTTCTCGAAAATACCTATAAAATGGCATCAAAATTATTTAAATACCAGGGTGGGGCCAATTCTGTATGGAAACACGCCCATACCCTTTGGCAACTATTTTTTTTTTTGGAATTTGATTCGAAATGAAATGACGATTGTTAATGTTCTGGAGATGATAAATTGATTTATTTATAATTAACTTTCCATAGAGTAAGTAATCGCAAAAAAATCGAAAATGAAAATTTTTATATATCTTTACGTTTCAGAGGTTTCTGAATATGTTGGCATACCTTGGAGAAAATTGATGTATGTGTGTGTGTGTGTGTGTGCGTGCATGTGTGTGTGTTCGGATACAAATTTTCGTCGACGATTTCGGGAACACGGATAAAGCAATTTGAATAATTCAAAAAACATTCTAGCCGTTCCGAAGATATGGGGCAAAAAGGGTCAAAAACGGTAACTTAGTTTTTAAGAGAACGGAGCGTTCGATTTGTATAGTTCAAAAAACATTTTACTTGTATTAACAAGATGAAGATTTGATCAAATTTTCATGAAGATAGGACTAGCGGTTTCGGAGATCTAGTAAAAAAAACTAAAAAAAAATAACATTTGGCGGTCAACAATAATCATTAGACATTAGACATATGCATATCAAATTATCAGATATTTTATTGAGATTTTTACAATAAGTATAAGTTTTGTTTACAATCCTATGGGTTCCGTACCATTGTTTTTCTGTTAGACAGCGACGCGGCGCTTACGCGCTTTATATTTTGTCTCTATGCAGTTAAAGCAGTACGATTGCTTTGAAAAAAAGTTCAGATCTTCCAAAATATATCAAAATGAAGATAACATTTTTTCCAAAAAAAAATTTTTATAAAAAAAAATGTTTAAAATTTTTTTTTTTAAAAAAATTTTATTTTCAAAAAAAGTAATTTTTTGTCCAATTTAAAATTTCTAAAAAATCTTATTTTTTCGAAGTAAAATTTTTTCAAAAATGTTAATCGTTTTTAAAAAAATAATAATTTTTGGTACGGGAAGTTCCAGCAATTTGCCTCAAGGCACGATGCCTTAATTGCCTTAAGACAGAATTCCACTTACAGCTAGTTTAGTTTCAAATTGCTTTAACAAAATTTAAAACTTTCTAAGTAAATTTTTCAAAATCGTTTAAAGTTTGAAAATTTGTATCATGCCTTAATAACAATTTTGTTAGTAGGAAGAAAGTATTGAATTTTACACTTGAATTTTTATAAAATTTTGTATTAACAAAAATATTTTTAGATACGCTTCGTTTTAGATAATTTCATATAATTTTAGTTTTTGTACGGAAAATTACATACTTTCTAAGAAAATTTTTCAAAATCGTCGAAACATTGAGTTTTTCACCATGCCCATGTTTAAGAGAAATTTAGAGTTAATTTTTATAAAATTTCATATGCACACAAACTTAGCTAAAAGTATTATAATTTAGATGACTTTATCTAGTTTCGCACTGTAATACCAAAATGTATTACCTTCTAAGAAAATTTTTCAAAATCATCGAAAGTTTGAGTTTTTCAACATGCCAATGTTCATTTTGAGTGAATCAATAAAATTTGAAATTCAGAGTTAAATTTTTATAAAATTTTGTATGCTCACAAACTTAGCTGAGATTATCACAATTTAGATAATTTTATCTAGTTTTAAAATGTGTAATCAAAATTTATTACTTTCTAAGAAAATTTTTCAAAATTGTCCAAAGTTTGAAAATTTTTACCATGCTCATATAATCATTTTTTTTCAATAGAATTAAAATTTAAAATTTTTATAAAATTTTGATTAGAGATACTATTCCTCTTAGATAATTTTAGTTTTTGTAAATAAAATTTGATAGTTTCTAAGAAAATTTTTCATATTCATTCTTAGTGAACCATTAAAATTTGAAATATAGAATAAATTTTTATAATATTTTGTATATACACAAACTTACCTAAAAGTAATAAATTTTAGATAATTTTATCTAGTTTTACACTGTGTAATCAAAATTTATTTTGTTCTAAGAAACGTTTTTTAATAGAATTCAAATTTTAAATTTAAAGTTAAATATTTATAAAATTTTATATGCACACAAATTTAATTAAGAGTATTAAAATTTAGATAATTTTATTTAATTTCACACTATATTACCAAAATTTGAAACTTTCTAAGAAAATTTTTCAAAATGATCTAAAGTTTAAAAATATGTCGACGTAAACGCTTTAATAAATTTTAAAATAAAACAGAGTGACATTTCGTCTTATAAAGTCATCATTTTTTTCATATTTAGCTAATTTGTGCCTAAACCAAAAACTGTAGCTCAAATTCACATTCTGCAAAATTATAGCTGATAAAATTTTCTAGAAGATTGTCATATACATAAAAAATGGACAAAATTGTTTACTATTTTAAAAAATTCATTAAAAACGATAATTTGTAAAAACTGATGCACGAAACAAGTACATTTTTATGCGTTTACCTAATTTATGACTAAAATATAAATTGTGGCATAAACTTATATTCCACATAATAAATTTTATGTATATATATATATATATATATATATATATATATATATATATATATATATATATACATGGTCTGTTCAAAAAGTTTTCGTAATTTTCGTTTTTTCAAAAAAATATTTATTTATTCGTCTACATTAATGTGGTCCCCTTCAAAGTAGTCCCCCCCAGATATAATACACTTATGCCAGCGTTTTTTTCAATTTTCGAATCACCCTTGATATTCACTTTTTGATATGTCCTTGAGCACTCTCAGCGATTCGGCCTTTATTTCTTCAATCGAGGAAAACCGCCGTCCTTTCATGGGTCTCTTCAACTTTGGGAATAGGAAAAAGTCACACGGAGCCATATCTGGTGAATATGGAGGTTGGGGCATGACTACGGTATTGTTTTTGGCCAAAAAATTACGAACAAGCAACGACGAGTGAGCAGGTGCGTTATCGTGGTGCAACAGCCATGAATTGTTTTTCCATAAATCGGAGCGTTTTTTTCGGATTGCTTCACGCAAACGTCGCATCACTTCAAGGTAATACTCCTTATTAACCGTACGACCTTGTGGTAAGAACTCTTGATGCACTATGCCGTTATAATCAAAGAAAACAGTAAGCAAAACCTTGACATTCGATCGAACTTGACGTGCTTTTTTCGGTCTTGGCTCACCTGGGCTCTTCCATTGGGACGATTGGGCTTTGGTTTCGACATCATAACCGTACACCCATGTTTCATCACCAGTTATGACCCTTTCAAGCAAACTTGGATCGTTGTTGACGTCATTTAACAGCTCTCGAGCGATGTTCATGCGATTGCTTTTTTGGTCAAAATTTAGCAGTTTTGGAATGAATTTTGCTGCCACTCGTTTCATGCCCAAAACATTTGAAAAAATGTTATGACATGAGCCAATTGATATGCCAACTTCATCAGCAACTTCTCTAATTGTGATTCGGCGATCATTCATAACCATTTTTTCCACTTCTTTCACATTTTCATCGTTTGTTGACGTGCTGGGTCGACCGGAGCGTTCGTCATCTTCAACGTCTTCGCGGCCATCTTGAAAACGCTTATACCACTCGTAAACACTTGTTTTTTTTATAGCAGACTCACCATAGGCTTTTTGTAACATTTCACACACTTTGTTACACTTTATTTCATTTTTTACGCAAAATTTAATACAAATTCTTTGACTTTTCAATTCTTCCATTGTAAAAATCGCCGAGCTCAGAAAAACACGTCGAACCTTTAGCGACTACCACAGACAAAGTAAACAGTGAATATAGCTGAAAATTTCATCATACTTTAGGGGCATGTATACCAACACAATAAAAAAAAAATTTTGACAATCAGACACTCCAGACCCGCGAAATTTAATTATTAGTAATTCCGGGTACTTTTTGAACACACCTCGTATATATATGTTAGAATACAAAATTATAAATATAGAATGCGGACTTGATGAGGATATCAATCTAGGAGTGAAAGAGGGGGTATCTCCATCATGGTATAAAAGAAAGAAGTTTCAACAAAATCATTCTATTTCGACTGCCTGCCCAAAGGAATAATATACCTTGTATTATTGTATAAATAGAATACTATTATGTAAATATAATCAAAGTAATAAATTTTATTTTACCATTAACAATATATTTATATATATATATATCTTCTATATATATAAAAATAAGTCGGGTTTTCCTTCCTGACGATATAACTCCAGAACGCACGAACCGATTTCGACAATTTTGCATTCATTGGAAAGGTCTTGGGCTCCGCAAGGTTTATAGCTAAGAAAATTAGTGGTGCATGGCATCGTGCCCTAATGCAAATTGCTGGAACTTCACGCACCGCAATTAAAAATTCGAGTAATAAAAATAATCAATAATTGCAAATAGATTATCTTCTATATATATAAAAATAAGTCGGGTTTTCCTTCCTGACGAAATAACTCCAGAACGCACGAACCGATTTCGACAATTTTGCATTTGTTGGAAAGGTCTCGGGCTCCGCAAGGTTTATAGCTAAGAAAATTAGTTGTGCATGGCATCTAGCCCTAATGCAAATTGCTGGAACTTCATGCACAGTAATTAAAAATTCGAGTAATAAAAATAATCGATAACTGTTTTAAATAATTTCAAATAGATTATCTTCTATATATATAAAAATAAGTCGGGTTTTCCTTCCTGACGATATAACTCCAGAACGCACGAACCGATTTCGACAATTTTGCATTCATTGGAAAGGTCTTGGGCTCCGCAAGGTTTATAGCTAAGAAAATTAGTGGTGCATGGCATCGTGCCCTAATGCAAATTGCTGGAACTTCACGCACCGCAATTAAAAATTCGAGTAATAAAAATAATCAATAATTGCAAATAGATTATCTTCTATATATATAAAAATAAGTCGGGTTTTCCTTCCTGACGAAATAACTCCAGAACGCACGAACCGATTTCGACAATTTTGCATTTGTTGGAAAGGTCTCGGGCTCCGCAAGGTTTATAGCTAAGAAAATTAGTTGTGCATGGCATCTAGCCCTAATGCAAATTGCTGGAACTTCATGCACAGTAATTAAAAATTCGAGTAATAAAAATAATCGATAACTGTTTTAAATAATTTCAAATAGATTATCTTCTATATATATAAAAATAAGTCGGGTTTTCCTTCCTGACGATATAACTCCAGAACGCACGAACCGATTTCGACAATTTTGCATTCATTGGAAAGGTCTTGGGCTCCGCAAGGTTTATAGCTAAGAAAATTAGTGGTGCATGGCATCGTGCCCTAATGCAAATTGCTGGAACTTCACGCACCGCAATTAAAAATTCGAGTAATAAAAATAATCAATAATTGCAAATAGATTATCTTCTATATATATAAAAATAAGTCGGGTTTTCCTTCCTGACGAAATAACTCCAGAACGCACGAACCGATTTCGACAATTTTGCATTTGTTGGAAAGGTCTCGGGCTCCGCAAGGTTTATAGCTAAGAAAATTAGTTGTGCATGGCATCTAGCCCTAATGCAAATTGCTGGAACTTCATGCACAGTAATTAAAAATTCGAGTAATAAAAATAATCGATAACTGTTTTAAATAATTTCAAATAGATTATCTTCTATATATATAAAAATAAGTCGGGTTTTCCTTCCTGACGAAATAACTCCAGAACGCACGAACCGATTTCGACAATTTTGCATTTGTTGGAAAGGTCTCGGGCCCCGCAAGGTTTATAGCTAAGAAAATTAGTTGTGCATGGCATCTAGCCCTAATGCAAATTGCTGGAACTTCATGCACAGTAATTAAAAATTCGAGTAATAAAAATAATCGATAACTGTTTTAAATAATTTCAAATAGATTATCTTCTATATATATAAAAATAAGTCGGGTTTTCCTTCCTGACGATATAACTCCAGAACGCACGAACCGATTTCGACAATTTTGCATTCATTGGAAAGGTCTTGGGCTCCGCAAGGTTTATAGCTAAGAAAATTAGTGGTGCATGGCATCGTGCCCTAATGCAAATTGCTGGAACTTCACGCACCGCAATTAAAAATTCGAGTAATAAAAATAATCAATAATTGCAAATAGATTATCTTCTATATATATAAAAATAAGTCGGGTTTTCCTTCCTGACGAAATAACTCCAGAACGCACGAACCGATTTCGACAATTTTGCATTTGTTGGAAAGGTCTCGGGCTCCGCAAGGTTTATAGCTAAGAAAATTAGTTGTGCATGGCATCTAGCCCTAATGCAAATTGCTGGAACTTCATGCACAGTAATTAAAAATTCGAGTAATAAAAATAATCGATAACTGTTTTAAATAATTTCAAATAGATTATCTTCTATATATATAAAAATAAGTCGGGTTTTCCTTCCTGACGATATAACTCCAGAACGCACGAACCGATTTCGACAATTTTGCATTCATTGGAAAGGTCTTGGGCTCCGCAAGGTTTATAGCTAAGAAAATTAGTGGTGCATGGCATCGTGCCCTAATGCAAATTGCTGGAACTTCACGCACCGCAATTAAAAATTCGAGTAATAAAAATAATCAATAATTGCAAATAGATTATCTTCTATATATATAAAAATAAGTCGGGTTTTCCTTCCTGACGAAATAACTCCAGAACGCACGAACCGATTTCGACAATTTTGCATTTGTTGGAAAGGTCTCGGGCTCCGCAAGGTTTATAGCTAAGAAAATTAGTTGTGCATGGCATCTAGCCCTAATGCAAATTGCTGGAACTTCATGCACAGTAATTAAAAATTCGAGTAATAAAAATAATCGATAACTGTTTTAAATAATTTCAAATAGATTATCTTCTATATATATAAAAATAAGTCGGGTTTTCCTTCCTGACGAAATAACTCCAGAACGCACGAACCGATTTCGACAATTTTGCATTTGTTGGAAAGGTCTCGGGCCCCGCAAGGTTTATAGCTAAGAAAATTAGTTGTGCATGGCATCTAGCCCTAATGCAAATTGCTGGAACTTCATGCACAGTAATTAAAAATTCGAGTAATAAAAATAATCGATAACTGTTTTAAATAATTTCAAATAGATTATCTTCTATATATATAAAAATAAGTCGGGTTTTCCTTCCTGACGATATAACTCCAGAACGCACGAACCGATTTCGACAATTTTGCATTCATTGGAAAGGTCTTGGGCTCCGCAAGGTTTATAGCTAAGAAAATTAGTGGTGCATGGCATCGTGCCCTAATGCAAATTGCTGGAACTTCACGCACCGTAATAAAAAATTCGAGTATTAAAAATAATCAATAATTGTTTTAAATAATTGCAAATAGATTATCTTCTATATATATAAAAATAAGCCGGGTTTTCTTTCCTGATCAAATTTTTCCTTTTCAAATATAAAACAAACAAAAAATTTCTTCATCTTTCTCACGAAACCATCTGGTGGCGAAACGGAGTTTGTCGGGTTTGCTAGTATATATATATACATGTATATATATATATATATATATATATATATATATATATCACTTGGGCACATACGATTTTCGGATTCTAGGGATCAAAATAAGATACTTCTAAAATAATTTCCGATATCCTGTGCACTGACCCAAGATTACCGCTTGCCATTCAGAGTGCCCCAATCGCGTCCAAATGTATTATATACCCCCAATAATTTTGTAAAGCCGATCCGACTATGCCCATGGTTCACCCCCTGGGACCTACCCTGGACGTCTCGCATACAAAAATCGCAAAAAATTATAGTTTTTGGTATTTTATTCAGCAAAAAAAATTTTTTAAAACCATTTTTTAGGATATTAATTCATACACACACAAAAAGCTTTTTCACAAAATGTTTTTCCAATTTTTTTTGTCTCTGTGTTTCTATGCGAGAACCGTGCGAAATTTTTCAGACTTGAAATCAAAAAAGACTTCAAGCAATAATTTAAAGTTTTACATAGCTTTATTTACATATATTATGATTAAATGAAGTTTATAATAACCATAAATTGCTGATTTTTGTCATGTAAAATAACAAAAATGACGAAATTTTTGTATGGTGGACCTCTCAGGGGTGGTCCCAGGGGGTGAACCAAAAGCATGGCCTTCTAAAGTTAGTAGGGGTCGGTCATACATTTGGACGCGATTGGGGCACTCTAAATCGGTCAAAAAGTAGTTTTTGGCCCCGATGTTTGGATCAATGCACAGAACATCAAAATTCATTTGGGGGGCGTCCATTAATCACGTGAGGTTTTTAGGGGGAGGGGGGGTCTGGCAAAAAATTACGAAATATCACGTGGGGGAGGGAGGGGTATAGTAAGATATCACGTGTATTTATTTTTTAACTGACTTTTTAAGAAAAATCAAACATTTTCAAAATTTTTTTTAAAAAATTACAGTTTTATCACGTAATTGAAAATACACGTGATGTTTGGCGGGGGAGGGGGGTGATTTTGAATATCACCATGGATTACCAAGGGGGAGGGGGGGTTCAAAAATACTTAAAAACTCGCTCACGTGATTAATGGACGCCCTTTTGAGAGGTATGGCTTTCTTCAGCAAAGTATCTTAATTTAATCCCTTCTATCCAAAAATCATATGTGCCTAAACGACTTTTTGGCCCATACAAATCGGACTGTTGTAATATACATATATATACATATATATATATATATATATATATATATATATATATATATATATAAATCGGACTGTTGTAATATACATATATATACATATATATATATATATATATATATATATATATATATATATATATATATATATATATATATATATATATATTAACAAAGTCTAATAATCGGGCATAACATCAATAAAAAACATGAATTTCTTTCAAAAATTTATTTTAAATCCATACGTTTCGGCTATAATCCTAGCCTTCATTCAGTGGAAACTAAAATTAAAATTAAAAACTAAAACAATTGAATTGGAGTGAAAAGAAAAAATAAATTAGTAATTAGTACTTACAATTAGTTGATCTTAGTGTTAATTTGGGAAAATTTAGTAATCCATGGTATTAGGATATGATAATGCACTACACTATGTATTATTAACATTAACTTGAAATTACACAATATTTTCACAAAATACTGATTTGAAAAAATCACAAATGGATAGTGTGTTATTTGTAGACTGGTTGAAGATGTAATGGAGAAAGACATTTTTTTAAAAAATATTTTTACCAAGATTCTGCACATGTGTGGAACGAATTGTAAAACCTTTGCGCGAACGCTTTTATTGTTTTGTAAGAAATTTGGAAATGTTATCTAAATAGAAGAGATTTGTGTCGCACAGCGTGTTGAGTTCATTCCGTTTATTTATTGTCTTGTTGTTATAAATAGTTAAAAAAGATCCCTCTATAATTCTTCGTTTAAATAAATTTTGTTCAAATTGTAGTACAGTCGGACAAAATAAATAAATTTGAACAAAATTTATTTAAACGAAGAATTATAGAGGGATCTTTTTTAACTATTTATAACAATAAGACAATAAATGAACGGAATGAACTCAACACGCTGTGCGACACAAATCTCTTCTATTTAGATAACATTTCCAAATTTCTTACAAAACAATAA
The DNA here is from genome assembly GCF_003426905.1 of Ctenocephalides felis. NCBI lineage: Eukaryota > Metazoa > Arthropoda > Insecta > Siphonaptera > Pulicidae > Ctenocephalides > Ctenocephalides felis. The sequence continues at coordinate 46,148 of NW_020538541.1, forward strand.
AAGCGTTCGCGCAAAGGTTTTACAATTCGTTCCACACATGTGCAGAATCTTGGTAAAAATATTTTTTAAAAAAATGTCTTTCTCCATTACATCTTCAACCAGTCTACGAATAACACACTATCCATTTGTGATTTTTTCAAATCAGTATTTTGTGAAGATATTGTGTAATTTCAAGTTAATGTTTATAATACATAGTGTAGTGCATTACCATATCCTAATACCATGGATTATTAAAATTTTCGAATTTAACACTAAGATCAACTAATTGTAAGTACTAATTACTATTTTATTTTTTCTTTTCACTCCAATTCAATTGTTTTAGTTTTTAATTTTAATTTTAGTTTCCACTGAATGAAGGCTAGGATTATAGCCGAAACGTATGGATTTAAAATAATTTTTTGAAAGAAATTCATGTTTTTTATTGATGTTATGCTCGATTATTAGACTTTGTTAATACATATGTCAACATCAAATTCAGAATCATACAAAATATATATATATATATATATATATATATATATATATATTTAATATATATTCCTATTAGACTTGCACCGAATATTCGGTTACTATTCGGTATTTGGCATATATATATATATATATATGTATATATATATATATATATATATATATATTGAATGGTAGAGTCTTGGATTTGTGTATATTTTGTAGAGTTTCGAACAAGAATCCAAAAATAATACAAAATAAAAAACAAGAAAAGTTTTTAAAAAAACAATTTCTTTAGTTAATTATTTGTTTATTGTCGACGTTTCGGAACTAGGTACGTTCCATCTTCAGGACATCTGTCAAGAAACATGATCTTGATGAGATTTTAGCAAACAATATGTTTAGGAAAAGAAAATAGATTTTTTTTAAATAATGAATTAATTGTAAAAAAATATAATAATGTACAGAAATATAAACAAAAAAATTTCAAAAGTACCTTAGTACAACACTCTATAGAAAACGCCCATTCATTTAATTTCACTCCAAAGATTTTATATCATGAAAGTTGCATCTTTAGAAGGTTATTCACGGAGAGTTGTCTCATTCTCATAAATGTTTCTAACAGTGTCAACATTAGATCAGATCACAACCTATTACATGATTCATATTTAAATTTTTTACACTTTTTGACAAACAATTAATATCGACTTCCTTTTAAGATCAACAATTTAAGTATTCACACCCTAACATATAAAAACACACACATACAATCTCACATCTCTCGTTTCAAGTGTTTACACGTGTTACAAAGGACACACCAGTTTCAATTAGTTAATTTTCAAAAGCCAATCGAACAACATCCAGAGAACAATATTATTTGTGTTTTCAAATAATAATTTTAAAAAAGACAAATCTTTTAGTAATTTTGATTTACAAAATCTAATTATTCGGCGGAAAATTAACTCACAAATTCATTTTGGTTAAAAAAGCTTGTTTAGTGAAAAAATGCAAACAAATATACAAACATACAGGTAATTAATTCAACTTTGTCATTAACCTTTTCTTAAAAAAAAAAAAAAAAAATTTCCATAACTTTCAAAAAATTTTCTATTATGTTTAATATCCTGTTCTGATAATCCACTCATTTATTTTTATCATTTTTATCATTTTCATTTTGAACATATTATCATATTTCTGTACATTATTATATTTTTTTTTTACAATTAATTCATTATTTAAGAAAAATCTATTTTCTTTTCCTAAACATATTGTTTCCTAAAATCTCATCAAGATCATGTTTCTTGACAGATGTCCTGAAGATGGAACGTACCTAGTTCCGAAACGTCGACAATAAACAAATAATTAAATAAAGAAATTGTTTTTTTAAAAACTTTTCTTGTTTTTTATTTTGTATTATTTTTGGATTCTTGTTCGAAACTCTACAAAATATATATATATATATATATATATATATATATATATATATATGTAAAAATAACATACCGTTCTGTGTATTATCACCAGGATCACATTGTGATTCAATATGCTCTTCTTCAATACATGGCAAAGGATCATCTTCTGCTTCTGAGTCAGACAGCTGCAATGGGCTATCATGTAAGTTATACTGAAAATTTAATATTTTTTAGATATAAACAATATTAAAATTAGTATATAGTATATATTGATAAGAAAATATCTAATTCATTTCTTACTTTTCCTATAGTTGAAACTTGCAATAACTTTGGACTGGCGGCCTTGCGGTCGTTTATTATACTTGATTTGTCAATCTCGGTATTGCTTCCACATTCCAAAGTATAATCTAAACTGCTACCAGAAGGTAATACAATTTCTTCTGACAATGACATTGTGGGAACAGAATTTTATATCATCGAAATTTGCTCTTTAGTAGAGAAATAACTATGTGCATGTCCTAAAATATTATGCATAATTATTATTTTACTACATGTTATAATATTCTGAATTTGATGTTCACATATGTATTGGCAGAGTCTAAAAACCAGGCATTACATCAATAAAAATCATGTTTTTATCCTAAATAAAAAAAAATCCATACATATACGCTATAGTTTTTGTCTTCATTCAGTTGAACTAAAATAATTTAAAAGTCTAAAATATGCAATAATATATTTGAAAATTAAAATTAAAAAGTACTTACAATTTGCCCATCCTAAGATGAAAAATACAAAAAATAATAATCCATATTGTGAGGATATGGTAATGCAGTACATATTAAAACCGTTATTTATATAGTTGTTTTTCACAATTTTATCAACTAAACAACCTTTCACGAAAGAGTTAGTATGTAATGTACGTGATCTGTAGACGAACTGGAAAATATAATAAAAAAACGGATTAAAAACAAGGTTCTAACATGAAACTTATTGTTAATGTTTTTGTTCAGTAAGCATAGTTAAAGTATTAGATTGTTAAAGGTATCTTATTAAAATTTGGCTTCATATATAAAAATGTATGAAATTATGAAAAAATTTTTATAAAAACACTTTTTCGATAAAATCGTTTTTAGTGTGTTAGTGTATAATCAATCATATGGGTAATTAATTCTGTTTTTAGTAACCTTTTAATTAAAACTTTCTAATTTTTTAACATTTTTAATATTTTGTTATATAATTCACTCATTTATTCTTATCATTTTCATTTTGATTATATTGTCATATTTCAGTACATTATTTTCTCCACAATTTTATTCATTTTATATAAAACATCCACCATCTTCTGCTTTTTTTCAACATATTGTTTGCTTAAATCTTATCAAGATCATGTTTCTTGACAAATGTCCTGAAGCTGGAACGTACCAAGTTCCGAAACGTCGACAGTAAAACTGAAGTTGAACTTCCATAGAAAATATATTTACCGTTCTACAAAGTTAAATTTCAGAAAAAAAGAAAGCTGAAAGTCCAATGTAAATGAAACATAAATAACAAATGTTAAACGTCGACAATAAACAAATAATTAAATAAAGAAATTGTTTTTTTAAAAACTTTTCTTGTTTTTTATTTTGTATTATTTTTGGATTCTTGTTCGAAACTCTACAAAATATATATATATATATATATATATATATATATATATATATATATATTGAATGGTAGAGTCTTGGATTTGTGTATATTTTGTAGAGTTTCGAACAAGAATCCAAAAATAATACAAAATAAAAAAACAAGAAAAGTTTTTAATGAACAATTTCTTTATTTAATTATTTGTTTACTGTCAACGTTTCGGAACTAGGTACGTTCCATCTTCAGGACATCTGTCAAGAAACATGATCTTGATAAGATTTAAGCAAACAATATGTTTAGGAATAGAAAATAGGTTTTTCTTAAATAATAAATTAATTGTAACAAATAATATACAGAAATATGATAATATGATCAAAATGAAAATGATAAAAATAAATGAGTGGATTATCAGAACAGGATATTAAAAATGATAGAAATTTTTTGAAAGTTATGGAAAAAAATTTTTTAAGCAAGGATTAATGATAAAATTGAATTAATTACCTGTATGTTTGAATATACGTTAGCACTTTTTCACTAAACAAGAATTTTTGACCAAAAAATGAATTTGTGAGTTATTTTTCCGCCGAATAGTTATTTCCATTGCCAAGACAACTTTTATTCTCAAATTAAAGGCGCAGCTATGGGATGTCCCTTATCTCCCGGAATTATCGACTTAGTTTTACAAACACTAGAAATTTCCGTTTTCTCAACTTTAAAATTTCAAATTAACTTTTATATTAGATATGTAGATGACACTTTTTTTATCATTAACAAAAATCATATAAACACAGTACTAGATCTTTTCAATAACTTTAACAATAATATAACTTTCACACATGAACTACAAAATAATAACAGGCTTAATTTCTTGGATGTATCCGTTTACAACACTAATAATTTTATTCGAACAAATTGGTATAGAAAAACTACATGGTCTAAAATTAAATGTTCAATTTTTGTTTTATAAAATAATTTTCTTGCAAAAAAAAAATACACAGCCTTGTTCTTGTACAAAATGGCGGCTGGGCAAAAATTTACGGTTTTTGTCAAATTTTACGGACATTATGCAAAAAAAACGTACAAAACATTTCTTTACTTACACAATTTAAATATTTAAACAAATATACATAAGTAACTCATACAAAAATAAATGCGTTTTTTAAAAACGTGAAATACATAACCCTGTTCTCTTGCATGTGCGGCATACACAAAGACAAAAACTTATCGTAAATATCAAAATTATTCGGACGTTACACACAAAGTTGTATTTCATTATTAATAAACAATACTTGTTAGTCTCCATTATATATTCATTAAACAATATTAGAAATAAATTCTTTTACTACTTACCGATTAACGACACCGCCATACACGAGACCGATAGCAAAACTTTTCGCGTCCAAAAACACTATAAATATTCCCGTGGCATCGACATTAATATTTATATTCTCCAACAGTTGATAAACACTTTGATATATATTTTAAATATTGTTGCAATGTATTTACTAAATTATTTAAAATATTATAACACAACGTAAGGAGCACGTCCATCAGTCAGAACTACACTTTGCAAAAGAACGAAACGAAAGGTGCGTCCACACCTAGCGAACGAACACGAACAAACATAAACGAACGTGCCAGAACGAACGGCAACAGCATAGTGTGGACGCCACGACGATCACGAACGAACATAAACAAACATGGCGAGCAATGTTCCGCATCTTGTCGGTACATCAAAGGGAATTGTTCGTTCGTGTTGGTACTCGTATTTGCAGTGTGGACGTCTCAACGAACGCAAACGAACATTTTTGTTTTAATAATTTTAATAATTTAATAATAATTTTTTTCCTATAATATGGGAGACTAAAGACCCTTTTTATAAAATTATTAGAAAAAAAAACGATGCTTGGGAAAGTGTAGGCAAAACGTTTGGGATGTCAGAAGCTGCAGTAAAGAAGAAATTGCAGTCTTTACAAGTAAATATTAAACTTGTTATCATACATAGACATTCAACATATATGTTGAGGATGAGAGTTTGAAAATTGAGTATAGTTAGCTCAAGCCGGGAATGTTCAGCTTGCTCCGAATATGAATGAGAAAGAAAGAAAACGACTCAAAATATAAATATTAAATACAAAAACTGAGTGAAATTAATTGAATAATATATTTACAGTATATTTACAAAATATACACGAACAAAAATCAGACAAAAACCAGTGAAAATGCCGTATGATTAAAGCTTACTTCCATATCAATAATAAAACTTACTTTTCACGGAACATCTACGAACAACGAAAATTCAACCGCTCACTGCTCTTAAGCGCTTGTTCGAGTTCGTTTGGAATTTTTCGCGTTCGTTCGTGCTCCTGTTCGTTCTTCTTTGTATTTTCTTGTTTGACATGTTCGTTCGTGTTCGTTCGTTAGGTGTGGACGCACCTGAACATGCACGAACACGAGAACGACGAGCGACGAACAGATAAATCATTTCGATAAATAAATTGAGTAAAAGAATTATAAATAAATTTAATGATAATAGATACATATTTTGTTTATATAATATTGATATTTATTGATAATAGATAGTTTTTATGCGTTTTAAAGTGTAAATTAAATCTTTAAGTTTGTAGTTTTGAATTTGCCGCCATTACGCAAGTATTGTGTACACTCAACGTCAAAAAATATTACGATTTTGTGCTTAGTTTAATTATCGTAATTTAAAAATTATTTCTACTTATTTGGTCTTTGATAGATTAAATAGACTAGTTGGTTTGGTATTTAGCCTTGAGGCAAATTACATGAACTTCCCGATATGTGTAAATAATCGACTTGATCAAAAAAATGTGTAAATAATATACTTCATCAATCCTACTTTAAAAAAAACGATAATAATTTTAGCAAAGTTTGACGAATTTTTAAAATTAAACTACTTGTTGTAAGGCCGTAATATTACAGTAAGTTCTATAACACCATGATGTATATCGCCAAAAAAAGTTCCATGAAAAACGGCTTAAATTTTTTTTTTCAAGAGTTAATTACAAGAAAACGGCTCGGTAGATTTTCACCTAAAATTAATCAGCATCATTCCCAAATGATATCTTTCGAACAGTTTTTGATTTTTCAAAATCGGTTCGGTAGGATGAGCTTAAATGTGGACGAAAATTTAACACTTTTTTTCAACATTTAATTACAAGAAAACGGCTCGGTAGATTTTCACCTAAAATTAATCAGTACCATTCCCAACTAATATTTTTCGAACAGTTTTTGATTTTTTAAAATCGGTTCGGTAGGATGAGCTTAAATGTGGACGAAAATTTAACACTTTTTTTCAACAGTTAATTACAAGAAAACGGCTCGGTAGATTTTCATCTAAAATTAATCAGTATCAGTTACCGTTTTCGGCACTTTTTGCCCCGTATCTTCGGAACGGCTAGACCTGCCTTCGCCAAAAACTAATCAGCACGTCTCCTTATCAATACGAATCGAATGTTTTTTGAATTATTCAAATCGGTTGATCCGTGTTCCCGAAATCGTCGACGAAAATTTGTATCCTCACATACATACACACACGCACATACATACATACATACATACATACACACACACACACACATACATCCATTTTTTCTAAGGTATGCCAAAATGTTCAGAAACCTTTGAAACGTAAAGATATATAAAAATTTTCATTTTCGATTTTTTTGCGATTACTATAACTTGCCCTACGGGAAGTTAAAAACATTTCACTTGTATTGACAAGATGAAGAATCGATAAAATTTTCATGAAGGTAGGTCTAGCGGTTTCGGAGATCTAATGAAAAAAGTAAAAAAAAATGCCATTCGGCGGTTAAAAATGATCATTAGACATATGCACATCAAATTGTCAGATATTTTATAGAGATTTTAACAATAAGTATGAATTTCTTTTACATTTCTGTGGGTTCCGTACCAATGCTTATGCGTTAGACGGCGGCGCGGCACCTGCAAGCTTTGACATTTCGTCTCTATGCAGTTCAAGCAGTGCGATTGCTTTGAAATAAAGTTCAGAATTTTCAAAATATGTCAAAATGAAGAAAACATTTTTTTTCAAAAAAATTTTTTTCTTTTCAAAAAAAAATTTTTTTTCTCAAAAAAAAATTTTTTTTTTCAAATAAAAAAATTTTTTTTTTAAAAAAAGTATTTTTTGTCAAATTTATAGTTTCTCAAAAATCTATTTTTTTCGAAGTAAAATTTTTTCAAACATGTTAATCGTTTTTGAAAAAATAATAATTTTTGGCACGGGAAGTTCCAGCAATTTGCCTTAAGGCACGATGCCCTACTTGCCTTAAGACAGAATTCCACTTACAGCTAGTTACTCCTTAAATAAAAGCAATAAATATTTTTTTTTCCTTTTAAATGATGATCATTTCCTGATATGGAAATGACCAATCAAAGAGAAAGGGTACTTGTAGTATCAACTTCCCCCTTCCAAAGCTCTTAAGTTGTGAGGCGTGTCTTATAACTTCTTTGTTGTTTTTGTATCTTATCCGGTATCTGTCTTTCTCCATGACTTCTACTACAGTTCCTTCATCAGAATATTTCGGCTCCATCTTGCTGCTCTTCAGCTCATTTTTTACTAATACTTTTTCGCTCACGCTCAAGTTCTCCTGCTTTCTTGAATACTTTTTAAATTCTTTCGCATATCTTTCCGAGTTTTTCTTAACTAAATCGTAATTCTCCGGCTTCATCGCTTGATTTGGGCTTAATCCTATTGCCCTATGTTTAATGCTGTTGTAGTTGTTTATAACATCCTTCAGCTTTATTTTTATCATTTCACTACATAGTTCTCTTTAGTGCTTCTCTGATAGTTCTATTGATTCTTTCTACCCTGCCATTGCTAGGATGATAATAAGGAATACTAAACTTGTGCTCTATGTTGTTTTCCTTTAATTACATTTCTAAATCGTTAGACATGAATTCTTTACCGTTGTCGGTCTGCAATATTTTAAATTTCAAATCCTTATATACCTCTTTTATAAAGTTTAGTATTTTATAAAGTATAATCACTATGATTCTTTCATTTTTGGAAATCTCAAGCATATCTGCAGCCACCCTCTCTCCGGGAAACGAAGTTTGTATAAAATATCCACTTTTTTTAGATTTTTTGTCATTTTTCTTGCACACTAAACGGTTCTTCAAAATTTTACCTGAAGTGTATTTCTTGATGTTGATATTATACTTCTTTAATTAATAATATATCGAATTTTTTTCCGATGAACATATATCAGTTGTGTTGAACAATTAATTTAAATTCGACATTACACGTGTATTCCATTAGTTTTATTGTTATAAACGTTTTATTGTTAATTTCATATGTATAAATAATAGAATTATTAATACAATCGATAACAATTAATAACAAGATAAAAAAAGAAAAGGACTGTACTGACGAGCAAACTAGAACAAGACAAAAAGTCTTACAAAAAGGGCGTTCCTGAAAAGGACAAGAAGTTCTATGATTTTTAGAAATTCACTAAAGGTTGGAATAAAGTATTAGGCGTTCTTGAGACGTACACAATATGTAATAATTTAAATAATTGCAGGTATAAGTTTGTTTAAAGATACCAATTTGGCCATCACAGTTTGAGGATTCTTTGCGTGTGAACAATTCTAACATGGCGGCAATGTGGCCAACATTGACATGACGATTATTTTGACGTACAAAATAAACTTTCTATTATTTACATTACATTAAAATAGACATTATACATAAATGGAGTAATTTATAAAAATAAAAGTAATTTATAAAAATATTCCTGTTGAGATGATAAGATTGAAGATGATTATCAAAACCATATCAAAACATTTCTTTCTAAAATGTTACGACGGGAAAAATTCCTAACCTTATGCTGCAAGTATCACCTTAAATTAGTTAAATTTAATATCATTGATTAAAATACATGATTAATTAGTACACAACTGTTTTCTCTGTTATAATCAGGTAAAATATCTAATAATGTCAGAAGAAAAAACTACCTCGATTAAAATTGAACCACTAGAATATTCAGCAGAAGATCCTCAAAATGAAGAGGATATTAAGTCTGAATCTTGTTCAGAGAATGGAGAAACATGTCTGGAAAGATTTATGAATTCTAAAATAACTGTAGAGGAAGAAATCAAACAGGAATTAATGCAGGCTCCTATAAACCCTTTCGTATGCACAATATGTGATAATGCATTTGCTTTAAGACACCATTTAGATCGACATATTATTGCTCATAACAGAGAACTGCCAATTCATGCCGGAGAACTTCTTTTGAAGTGCAAAATATGCAACAGAGACTTCCATTCATCAAAAGGTTTGAAACGACATATGTACACTCATACAACATATTGCTCATAACAGAGAACAGCCAATTCATTCTGGAGAACTTGCTTGCAAATGCAATATATGTAACAGAAACTTTCGCTCACCAAAAGGTTTGAAACGACATATGTTCACTCATACTGGAAAACAGCAACATATCTGCAAAATATGTGATAAAACATTCACACGATTGATTCGATTAGAGAAACACATGCTTATTCATTCTGAAGATCTTCCTTATAACTGTGGAATATGTAACAAACTATTTCGTTCCGTATATAGTTTAAAAAAACATATGACTAATCATTCTGGAAATTTTCTTCAGAAATGTGGAATATGCAATAAATCATTAGCACAATCTGATGCTTTAAATGCACACAAGTTTATCAATTCTAGAGAATTTCCTTATCAATGTGAAACATGTAGCAAATCTCTTCATGCATCAAAAACTTTAAATAACCATAAAGCTCAAAAATATAAAGTATATGAGAAGAGACACTTGGGTGCTCATGTGAAAGCCAGTGAAATATTTATAAACGGTTATTTCTGTAAACCTGCTCTAATTATTGTGATTATTCTAGTATTGTTTAAATTGATGTACACATTTATATATTGATCATAAGCTTTTAGGACATACAAGCACTTGGTTGTGCATTATAATTAATTTAATTACAGATTTTTTAGTGATATCAGTTCATGCAACTTGCCTCAAGGCAAAATGCTACTTACATCTAGTAGTTTTAGTTAAATTATATATCGATTTTATTAGCAATAATATGTTATTTAATGTGTCTTACTGTGATTGTCAATTTTAAATTTGCCTCATTTACAAATTTTCGTTATATTGTTCTTGTGTTGGCAGCATGTATACATTACGATTTTCATTGTTATGACATGACAGAATTGGCATCACTGGAAGGCTTTTGATATCAACATTCAACAAGACGTTTGTAACCTAGAAGCAAACTTTGCAATAATAATGTTTAATAAATTTATTTTTTAATATTAAATTTGTATATTTAAGTTTTAATTTAGTCAAAAATGAAGAAAGAACGTTCAGTGGATAATTCCAGACCGTTTAAATTATAAGTAGTCTACCAAGTTTTCATTTGCAGGTGTTTAGATATATAAATTCATTAAAAATATTTATTTTACAGCTCATCAAATATTAAGTTTGACTGGTATTAGCTTCGAGAGGAAGAGCATAATTGTAAATATTAAATACAAATAATTTTCACTTTATTTTATCAAACTACAAAAATTTGTGTACTCATTTTTATAATAGGGCTTCGTGGAATTGACAATAGTACCTTTGAAAGACAATTTGAGAAGCATTAAACTAAATGCTAAGCAATGTAGAATTTATAGAGTCACATTAGGCGATTGTGAGGCTACTTTTCAATATTTTGATCCCTTTTTGGATATCTGCAAAAATGATTCAAAGACGTAAGTTGTTCTATGTTTTTACCCATAATTATCAATTTCTACTAGTAGGATTGTTGATAAATATCCTTTCTATTACCAGGAGGTCTTTTTGAGGTATTTTCCAAGTGTCACTTAGCGGCTGCTCAAAATATAGATCCTGATTGTAATGCAGGAGAATTATTTATCAATGTGCCCCATGAAGCAAGCCATCTCATTGGTGAAGGTAGAGGTTTAAGAGTTGGAATAGAATTTTCTTTAGAGCAACCTCAAGGTGGCTTGCATTTTGTTGTGCCTGAAACTGAAGGCACCATGGAAGAGGTTTGTGAAAGAAAATCACAATATAACTGGCAGTATTTTTATGATTGTTTTTTTTGGAGGGCAGCTCATATGTACACCTATGCACATGAAAACTCATCAAGACTCTGGTTTCCTTGCGTGGATTCTTATGCAGAGCCTTGTACTTGGAGTCTTGAGTTTACTGTTGACGCAGCAATGACAGCTGTCTCTTGTGGTGATCTTGTAGAAATTACTATGACGCCTGATATGAGGAGGAAGACTTACCATTATGTTTTAAATACTCCTGCTTGTGCTCCTAATATTGCTTTAGCTGTTGGGTATGGACTAGATATATCAATATTGTATTATTTATCAATAACTTTGTGCTTTTTTTTTCATTCTAGACCTTTTGAAACTTATGTGGACCCCCATATGCACGAAGTGACCCACTTTTGTCTACCACAACTAATGCCATTATTGAAGAACTCTGTTCGATATATGCATGAAGCTTTTGAGTTTTATGAGGAAACTTTAGCTACAAGATATCCATATCCTTGTTATAAGCAAGTTTTTGTTGATGAGGTGAATAAAGTTTCTTTAGAATTTAATTTAATTTATAGATTGTAAAATAAATCCCCTTTTATTCTTTTTAGACTGTTCAAGATGTAGCTGCCTACACTACCATGAGCATTCTGAGTACTCATTTGCTTCATTCCATAGCTATAATTGTACAAACTTATATAACCAGGAAAGCAATGTCTCAAGCAATAGCTGAACAATTCTTTGGCTGCTTCATTACTATGCAGAGCTGGTCTGACACCTGGCTCAATAAAGGAATTGCTGAATATCTATGTGGGTTGTACTCGAAGAAATGTTTTGGAAATAATGATTACAGAGAGTGGGTTAGACAGGAATTGTTGGATGTAAGTAACAGATTATATTGTCATATTACTTTGATGTATTATTTTACATTGTTCTGGCTTTTAGGTTGTGGCTTATGAAGAACAGTATGGTGATATAGTTTTGGATCCCAGCCAAGCGCCTGCACCTCTTCCTGTTGCCGCTGCCTCTGGCACATCTCCTGTAACAGGTGCTGGAGGGCCCCAAGGACGAGGAGGCAATCACCATGCTACAGTGGCTCAAAATAATGGACAGAATGTACACCATTTCCCTACCAGAAGTCTGCATACTATGTCACCAAAGTATATACAGGTATATGATCACACGCATTTTATTAATGTTGGATGCATTTTATTAATGCATTTTTTAGGCAATGAGAAAAAAGGCTCATTTAGTCATTAGAATGTTGGAACATCGGATTGGTCAAGAATTACTGCTGCAAGTGTTTAACAAACAATTAGCTTTGGCTACGAATGCTTCTACACAGAAAATTGGTAAAATACATTTAATTAACTTATTACATATTATGATTTTTGTTTATATTCTTATATTTAAGGCAGTGGATTATGGCATCATATGCTAATTTCTACAAATGTCTTCACAAAAGCTATATTTACTGTTACCGGCAAAGATATGGCTGTTTTTGTTGATCAGTGGGTGAGGACTGGTGGACATGCCAGATTTTCGCTGACATCAGTTTTTAATAGGAAAAGGTGATAATCAGAAATCTTGCCATCTGTTTTCTGCATTAATTAAAAAGTAAATGAATTTTCTCAATTTAATTCCTTTTTAGAAATACTGTAGAGTTGGAAATTGGACAGGATGCAGTTAGTCAAAGAGGTATTAGAAAATATGTTGGTCCATTGCTAGTTACTTTGCAAGAACTTGATGGAACTTTTAAACATACTTTACAAATTGAAAATACAGTTGTTAAAGCTGACATCACTTGTCATTCCAAGAGTCATAGAAATAAAAAGAAAAAGATTCCTTTGTGTACAGGAGAAGAAGTTGATATGAATTTGAGCGCTATGGAGTAAGTAAAGTAAAGTTATATTTTCTGCTTTTATATCCATATTGATATATTTTTTCTTTCACAGTGATTCTCCAGTTCTCTGGATTCGCCTGGATCCTGAGATGACTCTTCTTACTTAGATCAACTCAAATCGACCAGCCAGATTACCAATGGCAGTACCAGTTGAGACATAAGCGTGATGTCATTGCTCAGATGGAAGCGATTGATGCATTGGAATGCTACCCAACTCCTGCCTCGCGAATGGCTTTGATTGTCACTATTGAGAATGAGCAAGCATTTTATAAAGTTCGATGCAAAGCAAAGTTGGGTTTTGGGGCACTCGTATAAGTAACACTGTCAATTTTTATTTCCACGAGTCTCAGAAATGCTCATGGCATTTGTCCTCATGGAGTAATAAGATTTTTAATAGAACTATTCAAATACAATAACTCAAAATCATTACTCAGATTGTTACTATAGAGCTGCATTGGTTGATGCTTTGGGAAACACAGTTACACCAGTTGTTTCTATGGTGCACCAGGTTAGTATAATTGATATATATATATATATATATATATATATATATATATAAATTAATATTTATTTATTTATCATAATATACGTTTTTATATTTCATTCTGCTAAATTTCAATCATTTATATTATATCAATGTTTATTTTTATTTCTAGGGTGCTCCCATAACTGCAGAATCACTATCTGCAGACACAAAACTGGTTTTGGAAGAAATCACAAGAATGCTAAATTTAGAAAAGGTTCTGCCTTGTTATAAAAACACAGTATCCGTGTCTTGCTTGAAAGTTATCAGAAAATTACAAAAATGTGGGATTTGCCAAGCAGGCCTACATTAAGGCATATGCAGAATATGGACAGTATATAGGTAGTTTCAAATTGCCAATGATTGATTTATTATAGAACACATTTTTACATTTTGTCTTTCCTTAGATGTTCGATTGGCAGCTCTAGAATTCCTGGTGGATTTTGTTCGAGTTGATGGCAGGCGAGATGACTTGAACAAACTTTCAGATGTAGTAGAGACAAATAGAGACCCCAGGGGTCAGACATGCTCTCGTTAGAATGCTAATTGATAAACCGCCTTTTGAGAAAGGACACAGGCATAGGTGGGATACGAAGGATTTGGAATAATATCAAGTAAGATTAGATTTGTATATAATACATAACTCTGCAATGGTTAATGTTTATTTATATTTTCAGTGGCATGTTGTCTCATGATACAAGACTACGTTGTGATCTGGTAGATTTATATTTTGCATTGTATGGATCTAGAAGACCTCAATGTCTTCAAAGCAATGAAATGTCTAACTTGGTTAAACCTCAACGAGTATCAAATTCTAGGCCTAGAAGTCCACATTTTGGAGGAGAGGTAAAATAAAATAAGCATTATCTCTTAAAGCAAATTGCTGGAACTTCATATATAGTAATTTAAAAGTTTTAAAAGCTTTAAAGTTTTAAAAGCTTTATGAAAACTAGACTTTCCAACTTTAGAATATTTTGATTTTTTTATTATTTATTTTTAAAATATAAAAAACTTAGAAAACTGCATTGTCTACAACATCCCCTTACACATTTATACTGTTCAACACACAGAAATCTAAATATACTTACTTAATATAAAATTTTGTACCTGCCACATTTTACTTCAGTACTTCTAATATTATTCTTAGTATTCAAAACCAAATATCTCTTAAACCGGTTAGTTTAACAAAAATTTGCAAAATACAAAAAATATGCATAATTCAATTGCCTACAACATCTCCTTACACATTTAAACCTTATAACACAAACAAATCAAAATAAACATACTTATATAAAATTTTGTATCTAACATATTTTACTTCAGTACTTCTAATATTATTTTTAATATTCAGAACCAAATATCTCTTAAACAAATTACGCTAACTAAAATTTGCTACATATAAAAATCTTAGAAAATTGTATTGCCAACAAGTTCTTCTTACACATTCATACCTAAAAACAAAATTTACAAGTTCAAAACGATTTTTGACCAAAACATCATCTTTTTACAATTTTACACAAACTTCAGCACGTTTTGACTTAACAAAACATCAATATCTTCAAAAACTACTAAAAACAATCAATAATTACTTACTACATAAGTTATTCTTAATTCAACCAACGATTTTAACAATGTCCACTTTATATAATTGTATATATATCACGAAATTAATATATAAATTAAATTACATACAATTATAATAAAAATATTGTTTTTTATAAAAAATAAATTTTGAAAAATATGTATGTATACTTCTTCCTTATTCATATATACATAAATAAAAAAACTGCATCCAAAAATATCAAATTTCAACGATTTTACAGATGTCCCACTTAAAACCGGTACGCCAAATTTGCACTCAACCTGGATCTAGGCCTCGTTTTAGGTTAAGTGCAAATTGGGCGTACCGGTTTTAAATGGGACAGCTGTAAAATCGTTGAAAATTGATATTTTTGGATGCAGTTTTTTTTAATAATGTATGTATATATGTATAAGGAACAATTGTACATAAATATTTTTTTAGAATTTGTGCGATATTTTGATAAAAAAACTACATTTTTTATTATAATTGCATGTAATTTAGTTTATGTATATAAATTTGGAGTTACATATTGAATTATTCGAATGTATTTTTGTTATTTTTTATATTACTAACGTTTCGAGGATATCAATTGTTGCCTTCATTAGAAACTATTATACAAATGTATCTATATTATTATACAATTTATGTATCTACACAGTGTAATGTTTAGGGCAAAATGCACTTTCCTTGTTTACCCCAAACTTAATATACACTAATTAACGTTTTAGTACTTCCCTAAAATTCAGGAGTTTAGTTCAGGAGATGACCATGTGCATTTGCCAAACTACAAACTTACAAATTGCAACAGTTAAATGTTGCAATGTTGCACTATTCTGCATGCAAACAACGTATAATAATAGAACTATATTAATAAAAATTAAAACATTTGCTTAAAGTTATATTATGTGTGTGAATTTAAGTATTTAATAATATTTTAAATAATTTTGCAACTATTTTAGTATACTCTAAAAATGTAAGGTGATACGAAAGTTTAGTTTTATCAAAATATTTTCATTTGTGTTCATTATATATTATTATCTAATGTGTAGCAAATTTTATTGCTAATTAAATTAAGCACAATGTATTTTTTTACCTTTTTTCACAAATTTTATTAAATATTGATATGACACTTTTTTAAAGCAAAATCAGTAATGTATAAGAAACAAAATTTTAGTTTTTATTTATTATTATCGCGTTTTGTATTAAATATACAGTTTTCACGTGTTCACAAATTTTGTACAGAAATAAATTTTGCACGATTTGTATAGATTGCAATTATTTTAGCACAAAAATGGTTTAAGAATTACTTTAATTTAAATGTTCAAAATTGTTACCGAAAGTCCCTTGCGGGCACAACATTTGATACTAGCCTAAATATTTTAATTTCTATATTTCATATTTAATAAGCCTAAATATTTGTAAGAAGAAGTTGTAGACAATTCTGCACATTTTTGGTATTATGCAAATTTTTGCTAAAACAATTAGTTTAACAGATATTCGATCTTGAACATCGAAAGTGCTTTTTACACTTCGATCCTAAATCTACACCAAAATTCTCCGAAATTTATTTGTTTTAGAGTATCCAAAGTTGCATTAGGGTCTCCTAAATATTTTTAGGTCAAGTAAACAACGAAATTAAAATAATAAATCCGAGTTCTTCCTATACAAATAATAAATATAAAAAACGTGCTCCATGTTGCACCTGAGTCATTTCTCTATGTGTAATACACATACAACAAGAGGTGACTCATATAGAGGTTTAAAATCACTTCATAGTAAGAAAGCTGGTGTAATATTTTTTCAGACCATAAATTTTATCACTATACACGAAAATCGTCCTATTTTTATTTTTTTAAATCTCTAAAATATAAAATCAACCCCAAAATGTCTTAAATAGGTCCCCAAAAAAATTCAAAACAAACTTAAAAGTTGCATGATATTCTTCAAAACTTTTAGGTCAATCTTTTGAAGTTCAAATCAATTTACTAAATTTCCAAACAAACTCACCAAAACATTTTTAAATCTATTTAAACTTATGGAAATTTTGCTACTTTCAAAAATCCAAAATCAACAATTTTAAGGCTCTTTTAACACTATTTAAGTTAACATTAACAATAAAAATATAAGTACACATTACTAAAAAATAACAAAAAATTCTTCTTTACAATGTTACCGAGTTTTCCACCAGCCCTCCGTCTATAACTAGTATATAGTCTATAACTAGTAATTTCAGAAGATGATTCATTTTTATTCGATTTTGTTTGTAATAAAAAAGGATTAATTGCGCCTCGAAAAATAAATCGAAACGTCCAAAGGTTCTTATAAATATGATTATTCGATTATAAACAATTGCATTTGTTTATAAATAAATGATTATTAATCATTTTAATAACAAAGATAAGGAAAGAAAAAATAAATAGTGCGCAAATGTGAAGCAGGGATAAATTTGGTATTATTTATTAAACTTGTCTAATATATGTAGATTAAGTTTGTTTTATAATAAATTTATTTATATTTAGTATTATTAATTTTATCAACAAATTGTAAAGAAAGTATAAACAAATAAATTATTTATATACTTTTTATATATAAAATGATTCATTAACAAATCATATAGTGTTGTACTTAGTTTTTGGTCTGAAAATCTCGTTAAAAATACATTTGGAAAAATGTGTATTGAGACAAATTTATTCAAAATTTCATAAGCTACAAGTTCTGTTCTAACGAAATTTTGTTCTAACTTTAACCGTTGTTCAGATATTTTCAAAAATCTACAAAATTGTCTCGTGACAAAACGTTATGAATGAGAAAATTGCTAAATACAAAATTCCAAAGGCGAATTTAATTTCATAAAATTAAAAAAAAAAAACAAACAAGCCAATAGTAATTTTTTCAAGCTAATTATGAAGAAAATTGAACAAACTTTTATAAAAGTCTCAAATGCGAAAAAAAATATAGCATGGTAAAAGATGATTGTAACATATAATCGAGTAATCAATTTCTTACTAAAAGTCCGCAATTGTGATTTGAAAAAAATATTTATGAACAAAATGTTTTTTATTGTATTTTTAAATTGTATCTTTTTACCACGTAACATATATTTGTTATCTGTGATACTATTAACAGATCGTCCTATGCTCAACTCAATATATCGAGCAATAAAATGAATTTAAAATGGACTTTGCTGAGATAAATATATAATGAGTTTAGTTTCAAAACTTAAGTAATAAATAGCGGCATTATAATTATTTTTAATACATCATCAAATTGATCATATGTTATTTTCGAAAATACGCTTTGCTAACTTTTTTTAAGTAAAAATTTGATTTTTACTATAATTATAGTAATCGCGAAAAAATCGAAAATGAACATTTTTATATATAGTATAATAATTTTTGCGAAGGCACGTCTAGCGGTTTCAGAGATGAGTGAAAAAAGTGAAAAAGTGCCATCTGGCGGTCAAAAATGATCATTAGACAAATGCATATCAAATTATCAGATATGTTATAGAAATTTTAATCCGTTAGACTGCGATGCGATGCTTACGATATTTTTTCTCTAAAACAGCCACGCAGCACAATTGCTTTCAAAAAAGTTCAAAATTTTCAGAAAAATTGAAAGTAGGGTAGGGCGGGGCTAGTTGAGCAACTTTTTACTTAAACGGATGTAGCTCCTCAATGAAAAGTCTCAATAAATTGCTATACGGCTTAATGGATTTGTTGTTTATCGCTTAACAAAAGTGTTAAACCTATTTCTTGGCAATAAGTAAAATTTAAAAGTTACAGCTGTTTAAATGCAAAAAGTCAAGTACGCTCAATGTACCCCATAGGTGGGGCAAGTTGAGCACTAAGAGATTATAATGAAATCATAGGTTCAATGTCGATTAGTGATGAAATAAAATTAGTTTTTAATAACCAGTTCTATGTTAATAGTCTTTATTGATAGAGAAAACAAAACTTATAGTAATTTTCTTTGAATAATTAATCAAAAGTAGAATCAACAAAACAATATCGTATCTTAGGGAATATTTTATCATTATATTCAGTATTTTTGTTTAAAATCATTATTTATTTATATTATTACTCATAGACTTAGCTTAAATCTTAAAAATAATAATTAATTTCTGGAAGTTAATGGTAATTGTCTTAGTGACAGAACAAATTTATCAACTATGCTCAACTAACCCCAACTCGGATTTTCAAAATAAAAGTGAGTTTATAAAAAAAACGTGAGAATTATACCCAGAATCTCTGTGGATATTAAATGTACTATAATTATATGGAAGAATAACATTTACCTCATTGAAAATAAATAACATTTGACTAAACCAGACAAAAACTCGTGATGAATTACTTTTTTACTTTTTGGTCTCAAAATAAACAAAACGCCCGTGAGCCTCACTCATTTGTCCAGCGGCCACTAGCGATCGCGGGATGTTTATTTCTTCCAAACCTCTATCTTTCCGCCATATAATGCCTAAACGGACGGTGAATAGTTTTCGAGATATTTCGATTGCTCAACTTGCTCCTATGCTCAACTAGCCCCGCCCTACCCTACATATAAAAAATTTCGTAATATAAAAAAAATCTAGTTTTTCAGAAAAGTCAAATTTTTTCAGAAATTTCAAAATTCTCAAATCTTTTTTTTAGTGTTTTCAAAAAAATTTAAAGGTTTTTTAAAAAAATTAATTTACGGTACGGGAAGTTTCAGCAATTTGCCTTAAGGCACGGTGCCATGCAACCAGTTACAACATTAATCCACGTGGAACAACTGACGGTAGAACTGCTATAATAATCAGAAACATCATGAAGCACTACCAAACCTATAACATTTGTCAGTAAACATTTCATATAAGCAAGTTTCTTCAATAACCAACCCAGAAATAAACTATATCTATATTTACTGTCCACCAAAGCACAAAATTATCTGTGTAATTTAAATGTCTAAAAGTTTAGTTCAAATCACTTGAGTCCAAATTCGTTGCTGAGAGAACTAAAATTCAAAGAAAATTTTGTTTATCGAATCCAAATAAGTGGTATCTATATCACACTTCGTTAAATGGCCATTTAAACCTCTACATTTGGTATTTATAAATTCTAAGGGCAAAAATCTTACCAAAAATAAGCTTTTCAACAGCCAGCGTATAGTGTAACGATAACTCGGATGCCTACATGCTACACCTTATATAAATATGTAATATTTTTCTTTACTTTTTGAATCATTTCTAAATATTGCCAACTATATTAAACGATTTGTTGTAAATCTATATATTATATTATCGTTTAAAGTAAATAAATAGATTTTAACATGGTGTATTGTAATCCACTGCCGTGGACCCCCATTTTTATTTCGTGGACCCCCAAATTTTGTTTTTGCCGCCGTGGACCCCTTAAAAGTTGCCATGGACCCCTGGTGGTCCATATGGACCACTTTGGAAATCACTGATATAAATGATGTAATCGGCAAATTTATTCAGAATTGAATAATTTACAATGTTGTTTTGCAACTCAACTGGCTATACTTTAATATAATACGAAAAAAATGAAAATTAGTGTGAAGTTCTAGTTAAATAAGTGACTAGTTAAAAGGTAAGGAACTCTGTTGATTTTTAAGTTTTTTTAGTATAATATTCGTAATGTGGTCGTCGAGACCTTTTATTTGATACCCCACATGCAATTTTACTTTTTGGAACATTTTGACCCACTGTGCTGTATATAGTACGAAAAAACTTCGAATCGACTTCGACTTCGACTCGACTCGTTTGCGCACATATTTATTGAAACTCTTGTAACTTTTAAACCCTCCAATTTATGTGAATGATGTATTCGGCGAATTTGTACACAATTAAATTATCTAAAATATTGTCTGATATTGTAATGTTCTACAGTAACTCGACATACTCTAAAATAGCGCTCAAAATGAACAATCATTAGATTATTGTTAAATGTATAGAGTACGGAACCCTATTGTTTTTTAAGGTCTATAACTATGATATTCGTGATGTGCTCGTCGAGACCTTTCATTTGATACCCTACAAGCATTTTAACCATATAAAACTTTTTGACCCACTGTACTGTATATAGTACGACGCGATTCGAATCGACATCGACTCGACTCGTTGTTGCATTTATTTATTAAATCTCTTGTAACTTCTGAACAAATTAATTAATTTGAATGATGTATTTGAAACATTTATTCAAAATTGAATGATTTACGATACCTTCTTACAATATAAGACCCTACATCAACTCGGTATACTTTAAAATGCAATTGAAAACGTGTAAATGACTTTCAAAACAATAAAGTGCAGGCTGTATAAGATGTTTTATAGTACACAACTAATTTAACTGTATATTTAAGTAACGGAAGTTTTTTAGACTTGCATACTATATTAGAGAAAAACGCAGATAATTTCATTATCTTTTAACTTGCTAAAGATAGTTTTAAGATAAATTAGATAATTTAGGAGTTAACTGTAAAACTATAGAAAAATGTACCACAGATTTTTGTAGTTGTTATAAGAATAAATAAAGTATACATGTACTTTGCGCTTACATTACGTGTAACTTTTGAATTATTAGTACGATTTATTTACTATATTTGGCAAATTTATTCAAAATTAAATTATAAAAAACACGTTTTAACAATACAAGACCCTACAGCAAATCGGTATACTTTAAAATTCAATTTAACGCTTTGCAGCAATCTATTTAAAGTACTTTTATTTATTACATTTTTTAACGTCATAAATATTTGCAGGGTTTTATATATATACTAGATGACCCGACAGACGTTGTCCTGTACCCACCTCTACGTTTTTTAATATCCTATACTAATACTTATACCGTTCAGTTGAAAATAATCATTATTGTTTTTTGAGTTACTATTTACACCAATATATGAGTGATGTTAAATGTAGTACTGTTTCAAATAAAATGATTATTCTCAATTCCCACAGTTAACACTTTAATTATCCCTTTAACAAATATTAAAATATGTTCAATAAAATTATATATTAAAAATTATACACTGCGATTTATAGAGCAAATTTATTTATAATAGCTCAATTTATTTTATTGAATTTAAGAGTTATACAATTTTTTAGACATACCTGTAGATGTGGATGTTTAAATGAATGATTTTTGTTTATTCACGGCTAAAACATTGATTTTCTAAATTTATCACCATGTATTTATTGTCATAGCATAGATACACGTGTTGAAAATTGAAATCTTTTGAAAAGTATAACAAATTCAGAAAAAATTAATATATAGCATGCGGTCAAGGTAACAATATCATCTTGAATTTTTCTCCCAAAATAAATGCTTCAATAATGTTGCCTACAATTTTCATAATTTCGTACCATATTTTAACTGGCTTTTAGTATTTTAATATCTAAATTGCATTTTTCACACTAATAATTCAATATACATTATTATTAAGCTCATATTTGAAGTGAATTAATTTGTCAAATTTTGTTCACATGTGCTCTATTCAACCTACTATCAACAAAATTATTGCAGTAAATGGAGAGGAAAAAAAGCGTATGCCCAGCTAATCTTAATCTAAAGTTGAGAAGTGAAAACAATTTGCATTTCGTCACTACCCCCGCATTAATTGGATTATAACTCTTTAATTTTGATTTTATCATAAGTTGTAATATACTATTTTAAAGGTGATTAAATGAGCTACAACTTTCTCTATTATAAGTTTGCCGTAACTTCTCTTATTTTGAAACGGCGGAGGATATTAAAGGGCTCGAAAGACAGGTGGACCACCGCGCACTCTTTAAA
>NW_020538542.1:0-51026 GCF_003426905.1 Ctenocephalides felis
ATCACTTGTATACCTACTCAAAATTTTGACTTGTTGCTTCATTCTTTCAATTCGTTTAATAAACACATTCAGTTCACTTTTGAAAAAAGAACAAAATATAACTCTATCAGCTTCTTGGATGTCAAAATCATTAAAAGCACAGACAACCGCATTATCACTAACTGTTACCAAAACCTACTTGGTCAGGTAGGTACTTAAATTTTCACTCTTACCACCCCTCTAACATGAAAATAGTACTATCATTAATCTTGTAGACCACACGCTATCCTCCTCTTTCTAACGAACAATTGTGGACCTCAAATTTAGATTTAATTTTCAAAACCTTACACAAAATTCCTATCCCCCACATCTTATAAAATCCGTCACAAACAATAGACTCCTTTTTTAAAAAACAAAATAACTAACCCCAACCTAAGTTTAATTTCCACAAAAGATAATAATTTTGAAGGTAACATTTGCCTTCCTTACATCAAAGAACTTTATCCGATGTGGAAAAACTTTTTTACAACGCAAATCTCTCGTTTAGTATGCAACATCGATCTAACTCTCAACTCCCTCTTCTCAAATTTAAAGCCGCGCACTAGTTTAGAACGAGTATCCAATGTGGTCTATAAAATATCTTGCAATGACTGTGATTCCACCTATATTGGCGAAACAGGACAGAACCTTATCAAACGATTGAAACAACACGATAATAATTCAAAAACAAACCCAAGGGCAAACAATGATCACAGAACTTTAAAACTAAATAACCATACTTTCAATTTTTATGACGCAAAGGTTCTTCATCACGAATCGAAGTCTCACAAAGGCGCTTTTCAGAATCGGCCTATATTTTTTGAATAGAAATTATTGTTTAAACAAAACAACGTACAGAACCAGCTTCATTTGCGAAAATTACCAATTTGTTCTAAATAATGTTTCCCAATTCATATCGAATACCTAACACCACGGTGTACACACAGCACTATCACGCACACTTGCATAGCGCGCCAAGACGTTGGGTCAAACGCAAGCACATGTGGTTTGTTTTTTTCTAAAAATTTTGACTTCCATCTCCATCTCGACACTTACAATAATATTATTCTGTATGGCACTGGCCTCGGATGCACATGTATTACGTATAATATTTTATTTATTAATCACTTTTTATCTTTTATTCTTTTTAATAAAAAAAGAAATTACTGACAGTTAGTGCTTGTCTTTAATTATTAATCTGTACAAGTTATATTAATATGTGTTAGTGATAATATAAATAATTCAAGTAAGTAATGTTTTATGCAATTCTCTTTAGTTAAAACTTTTCTTTTTACTATTGCTTATGTATATTTAATTTGTAACGTTACTTTCGTTTTTTTTTTTTTCTTTTTTTAAATTGTAGAACCACTGAGGATGAGACGCAGATTTTACGTCGAAACGTATGGAAAAATAATAATGTTTTGAAAAAAAATCTTACTTTTACTTTACTTTTTTTTACTTATGTTACGCCCCTCCAAGAAATCTATCATACATTTCAACATCAAATTTAAACATTTTCAACATATATATATATATATATATATATATATATATATATATATATATATATATTATATATATGAGTGAGTTCTTGAGGGCGATACATCAAACAAGATATATATATATATATATATATATATATATATATATATATATATATATTTCAGATGATTATTTTTTGGATTTTTTTATGAAATTTTATATTTTTTTACTATATTAGACATATAGCATTTTTTATACAATTTGATAGATTTTTATGGCTATGATTATTGATTTTTTTACAAAGTTTAAGAGCATTTCAATGCCAATTACAAAATTATTGATATTTATCATAATACATTTAGTAATCAAATCGTTGAAATTTATAATTGGCTGTGATTTCGGATATATGCTCCCTCGAAAAAGTAAATTTGATACCTTGCATATAGCATGAAAAATCTAAACTCTGTCGCCTTGCATTTTCTAGATCCTTAAATCCACGACGTTTAAGATACAAGATATAATAGTGTGACTTAGAGCGCATGAAAGACTCCGATTTTTTACCCAAGAATTTAATAGTGAAATTAAAGAAAAATTTTTTATACAAAATTCGCATGAAATTGAAAAAAAAAGTGGTGCACATGTGGAAGACATTCTTTTTCCGAAATTTAAAATTCAAATATAAAAAAATAAAATATTCAACTTGAGTTTACATGGTACAAGCAACGACATGAAAAAGCATACTTAGATAAAATATGGATCGAAAATTTGAGTATTACAAACATTGAAACGTATTTGGAACTAAAAAAATATAAATGAAGTATTTTCGTTTCTAGTAAAGAAATAAAAACTTAACCAATTACAAAATACGCAGTCTCTTGTATGTTCAAAAATAAATCTTATGCAACGTTAAATATGTATAGCTTTAATATAATGGCAAAATAAAAAAATGGAACTAAAATTATAAGAAACAAGTTTTACTTTTATTATAGCGATAGTATGTGCTATTAGTACTTAATTATATTATTAATGATTTATATAATTTTACACATTCATTTTCACCGAGAATTTTCACCAGAGATCAGTTAAGTCAGTCGAAGGTCCCAAGATTTTACAATCACAATTGAATTGGACAAATCAATCTTCACGACCTTGAATAATTTATATAAGTATTGAAATATCTTCGTTTGCCAATAGATTATAGCATTTTATACACGGTTACGATTTGCGTACAAATTAAAACAATCCTCTTGATTTGAACCTTTAAGCGAATATTATTTATTGTGATGTCACTTCCTTCTTCGACTAAACTAAGGATAGTTATACCATTTGATCCATGATTAAGAAATCCGTACAAATTAAAACTATGTTTCTGATTAATTATGCATGGCGATGAAGATCTACAAGCTAATACTATTTATTGTGATTGCACATTTTCTAAATATCTCAAAATTATTAAATGTGTCAAAATTACTTCTGTGACTGAATTATAGATATCATTTTATTTAACATTCGGTAATGATATTCGAAGAAAAATAATCTAGTAGCCAAATAGATCCAAAATTAAATAAAAAAAATGTTGAAGTATGAAGTATGAAGTATTCATACTTTGCATCCGCTTCAAATTTGAAATTTGGTTAATAATGTAAACCCAGGGCGGTTTCTTCTGTTTGGTTGAAAACTACTTTGAGTAGTTCACAATCATAAAGACATAAATGTCCTTGACTGAATTAGAACTAACTTCTATTTGGATTTTTCAAATAGTTTGGCACAGTAAAGCCATCGAATCATTGAAATCACAATGATCATTATAAATCAAATTTCCTTTTTCATTGTCATGTGTGATTTTTCAACAAATAGACCAAGAAAATTGTAGTGTAAATGAATCATAATTACTGACACTATCGAAATCAAAATTGTATATGAAATACCGTGTATTATACACTAAATCCTCGTGTTATGCATTTGTCTCAATCAAAGTTAATTCCTTCCATGACATGTTATATGCTCATGTTATTTTACGTAAGAGCAAACTATGCTCTATTCAAATATTCATATCGTCTGTCATATTGAAATGAGTAATTATAGTAAATATTAATCATATTGCTTACTATCTTGTTTCACTTCTAAAAATACTTAATTGTTTTGGTTCCAATAGATTCGCAATTTCGTTATTATATTATTGTTGAACCTCAATAACAGTGCTTTTACTTCAATTCAGTCATTATCTCTCGTTTCATGTACGTGATAATTTTTCATTTCATTTATAATACTCCTATTACCATAATCTATCATCTTAACATTTCCTATAATTTTCTGTATTATTAATTTTATTTTCTTTTCTTAATTATTTATTTTATTTCCAAATTTGTTTTGTTAGCATTCAACAAATAAAGTTTCTTCGTGACTGCTAAATATTTTAACTAATTTTACATATTCAAACACTAAATCACACATTATTTAGTTTTATTATCATTGATTTCGAAAAAAATCACAATTCAAGAAAACTACCGACAAATTTACAATAAATTACATATACTGATACTAACGCGTTTGATTTTTAGATTTATTTTTGCTTAACAAGAAACTCATGAGCAAATAAAATTATATGTAATATAGTAGCACACGTAACTAAACAACTCTATCATTCGGACGATTTAAAAGATAATTTTAAAAATGTCACATTCTAATAATTTTCTAGATTTACTAAAACACGAGTTATGCTTTTTATGTAGTGGATTGGCATGCAACACTCTACCAAATAGAAATAAGAAATTTGAATATGAGAATATTTGAATATTCTTTAAATTCAAGATGTATAACTTGATGTTGCATTCTATAATACTAGTATTCTATTGATATGTTTTGGATTTTGAGTTCTCTACATGGTGCACCACTAGTACTACAACCTGGTAATACTTTAATTGCAAGTATTACCTTGATAAGATTTCCATTATTCCAAAAATTGATATAAGACAAATAATGAAATTGTTCGCGCCAAACACGCAGCCTACATAGGATGTCGTAATTTACGATAAGGAGAATAAATGTGGTCATATACCTTGTTCGTGGGCTCTCAATGCCCAGGAAACAAACTATTTCTCCATTGAAGGTTCATAAGGGTGTAAGCCCCTTCCTGATACTGTGAAATACAAAAATTGTCACGTGGAGATGTGTAGCTACATCTTCAAATTATAAACTAATAAAAGTATATGAAGCGAGGGCAGAGTTCACATCCTGTGTTGATAGTGAACAGGAGAAAAACGAACAAATAGAGGTTGGCCCCAATATAGAGAAAGGTACATTATTTAATATCTTTATATCATATCATTCAACAAAAAATCATGTTAATATTTATTGCAGAACTGATATGTGAAATAGAACATGGAGAAGTAGAGGAGAGCCCCAATATGGAGATGGGTACATTATTTAAAATTTATATATTTAAACTATTTATTAAAATCTTTTAATTTCCAATAAAAAAATTCATTCGTCTCAATAGATATGTCGCAGAGGAGGTGCAAAGAATTAATAAACAAAATACAAATTTACGGGACAAATTTCAGCAGGGCATCAAATGTGCTGAAAAATTCTCTTGTATTCCAGCAACGTTAAATTTAAGGGCAAGTCTTAAATGCCAATTGAGAGATCATACAAAAAACCGAATGGAAGAAAGTTCACATTTGAAGATAAAATTCTCGCATTGACATTTTATAAAAATGTCGCCAAAGGGCTGCTATTTCTGGAGGCAAATATTTATATTGCCGAGTCTTCGAACTTTTAGAAATTTACTGTCGCATATCCCATTACATGTTGGAATTAACGATAAGCTTTTCCAATCATTAGAAGCTGGTATCTCTCGCAAAAGAGATATTTGCAGCAAATATTGTATATTAATGTTCGACGAGAAATCTTTATCTTCTGATTTATCATATGATCAGAAAAAGGATCATATAATAGGATTTGAATAACAGACAAATGGCAGGAAGCTTTTACTTGCAGATCATGCAGTAGTTTTTATGTTGAAGCAAATTAAAGATCGATGGAAGCAGTCTGTTGCTTTTTACTTTTCAGTTGGTGGAGTCAATAGTTCAGATTTAAAAAGACTCATTGTTGATATCTCTCGAAAAATATTTAGTATTGATTTAGAAATTTAGCCACAGTTTGCGACCAATACTCCGCAAACTGTAAACTGTAAAGCTATTAATATGTTATTGACCGTACACGATTATAAAACTAGAGACTGGAACGAAGTGAGTTTTGAAATTGATGGGCACGAAATAATTCCGTTGTTTGACCCACCGCATTTATTACAATGCATGCGCAATAATTTTGCAAAATATAACGTAAAGTTTACTTACTTAGACTAGAAGGAATATGAGCCTTCCTGGTAAGATATTGTAAGCTAGTATGACTATGATGCAAATTGCAGATTGTTCCGGAGATGTTCTTCATTAACTGAACATCATCTCGATTAAAATAAGATGAAGCGGATGAAATTCAGCCTTGCAGCTCAAGTTTTTTCCCAACGCAATGAGGATGGTCTACAGAACTCCGGTTACTTGGAAGCCAATGGAAGTTCTACCACATTTGGAACTGGAGAATTCTTGATTTTTGTGGACTGTTTATTGGAGAGCGTGAATGGATTGACTAAATTGCCAGTACGAGGTAAATTATTTCGTTGTGCTGTTTCTAATCAATCACAGCATATAAAATTTTGGCATAAAGCTAAGAAAGTGTTAATTCAATACAGTTTATAAAGATAAAAATTTATAAGAGAGTATTAATCCCGCGTACGAGAAATTTTAATCAAGACCCGCTAGAAAACTTTTTTGATTGTATAAGAAGTCAATGTTATTCTAATATAAATCCTAGTTGCCATAATTTTGTTTCCGCTTTCAGAACATTGTTAATAATTTATCATCGCGTCACTCACCTTCATCGAATTGCGAGATGGATATACAAATGGATTACTAACTACTTTTCGAGAATTTTTAAATAATGATTTCTCAGAAGTGAAAAGCTATATATTTTAAAATATTTCATACTAAAATAATCAACAATTATAAAATGTTATTATTTTACTTAAACAGTATAGAATTTTAAAAATTTCACGTTAGCTAATTGATTTGCATGATATTATCTAATTTAGGTAATAAATATTTGTTTCAGAGACCGTATATCAATTTAATGAATTCATTTTTTCTTCATATGGAAGCAAATTTCATAAAAATTCGGGAAACAAGTATCAATTTAAAAATTTTATTAAAACAATTATTAAAAATTAAACAATCGACAGAATAAGTGTAATGAAATAATATAAATATTTGCTCGTAATATATAAAGATTCTTTTAATCGTCGAATCTGTTTAATAAGTCACATATTGTTTTATACGTTTTATTGCAGCAGAATTTAATATTTTAGAAATCATTTTCAAATTTTTTTTTAAAATATTTTTTGGATTTGTATTGCTCGATCGGAGTAGAAAATATGGTTTCTTATTTTGTAGAATCGGTGTAGAAATAAAAATAGTTTTTTTGTAAAATATGCTTTCCGAAATTATTAATCATATGTTATAATATATCTACTTATATTTTTAACTTTGTCTTTTATATAGTTCTATGCATAGACATATTAGATATAGGAAATACGAACACAATATTAGCTTATATTTAAATTATTAGTTATATTTAAATTGTTATTATTAATATCATTAAAAAAATTACTAGCTTCGAGAAAACAAGTTAGTCAAATAGTTCACTGGCGCTCCTACTATTACAGCTCCACTTGCACGCACTTACACATATAAAGAAACTCTATTGACCATATTCAAAATCGTGGAAAGCGCCTTCAACTAGATGAAAAAAGTTATAAAAGGCCCAAATGCAATTTGGAGGCGTGAGTTGTATAACATTTGTTGAGTTGAGAATATCTAAATAAAAGTTCGGTTACTTGAGTGAAAGCAAAATATAGAATGAATTTCATACAAGGTATTTTTTTATTTATATATATATATATATATATATATATATATATATATATATATATATATATTATATTATATAGCTTATTATTGTTTGGCTTTGGTCTCGGATACACTTTTATTTTCCCACGTAACTCACATCACACACGTAACTCAGTCTCCAAACTAACAACATGTTCGTTTGGAATAAGCTTTTTTATAATAAAACATTATTTATTTTAATTTTACAATTTTCAAAATTTTCATAACTTGATGTCTTTTCAATTTTTTATTTCATATTTATTTTTTCGTTACAATTTTGTGTTTTTTTTTACAATTTATTTGTATGCACTGAAGATGGGTCAAATCTAGACCCGAAACGTATGTTCCCTTAATAAAAACATTTTTCAATAAAACTGTTTTTTAATTATTGGATGGATGCCCAAGAAACAATTTTATCATATTATTTCACACCATCTGAAGAAAAACCTCTCGCTTTATATATATATATATATATATATATATATATATATATATATATATATATATATATATATTATATATTGAATAGATTTGAATTTATTATATCGGTTATTACCGGGCCCGCCTGTAGTGTGCAAATTCAATTACAGATACAATGGAATAAAAAAAAATTACTAATGTTATTCAAAGATTTAGAAGCGTGGGTGAAATCCCGCGCAGTGAAATATTAATTATTTTTACGGATTTGGAGAAGAAATCAAATTGGGAGAAGAGAATTGTGTAAGTAATTTATTTAAATCTACTTTTTTATTCTTTAGGACATGTGCATAATTAAAAAATGTTATATTTATAGTTTGGATGCTACATCCAAGAGGCCGACCAGAATAAGACCAAATCTTTTCTTAAAATACCGTTGAGCTGTGTGCCGTGTCTGCAGCAAATTATGATATATATTTCTTCTATATTATAGCATATACATACATACTTATACATATACTATATATATATATATATATATATATATATATATATATATACGAGGTGTGTCAAAAAGTACCCAGAATTTTTAAATTTCGCGGGTCTGGAGTGTCTGATTGTCAAATTTTTTTTTATTGTTTGGTATACATGCCCCTAAAGTATGATGAAATTTTCAGCTATATTCACTGTTTACTTTGTCGTGGTAGTCCTAAGGTTCGACGTGTTTTTTTCTGAGCTCGGCGATTTTTACAATGGAGGAATTGAAAAGCAAAGAATTTGTATTAAATTTT
The DNA here is from genome assembly GCF_003426905.1 of Ctenocephalides felis. Lineage (NCBI taxonomy): Eukaryota > Metazoa > Arthropoda > Insecta > Siphonaptera > Pulicidae > Ctenocephalides > Ctenocephalides felis. The sequence goes on from NW_020538542.1 coordinate 8,711, forward strand.
GCGTAAAAATGAAATAAAGTGTTGCAAAGTGCAAAAATTCACCAGATATGGCTCCGTGTGACTTTTTCCTATTCCCAAGTTGAAGAGACCCATGAAAGGACGGCGGTTTTCCTCGATTGAAGAAAATCGCTGAGAGTGCTCAAGGACATATCAAAAAGTGAATATCAAGGGTGCTTCGAAAATTGGAAAAAACGCTGGCATAAGTGTATTATATCTGGGGGGGACTACTTTGAAGGGGACCACATTAATGTAGACGAATAAATAAATATTTTTTTTAAAAAAACGAAAATTCCGGGTACTTTTTGAACAGACCTCGTATATATATATATATATATATATATATATATATATATATATATATATATATAAAGGTGATATATTATTTCAAAATCGCGTAAAAACTAAAGTCAAATTGGACCTTTGTGCCTTGTCCTGCTCTACATATATACTTTTTATTAAATTTACTTTAATTCATCGAATGTTACTCGAAACTTTTCAAAAAGCAGGTCAGAGAAGAAATACTTAATTCATTTTCTATCTATCCTCGCAGAAATTTGAAAATTTTGTATAAGCTCAGTAATATTATTTACAATTATACACAAAATCCATTATTACCATATTTTTATAACAGAGTATGACATGAATGCTGTCGGAATTATCTTCAAGAAAATTCAAATAAATTTGCTCCCGGACAACAGAATTATATCACTTATGCCGGTAGACTATGACAATAGTGATGATGTGGGGCTCTTCTTTCATGAAGTTTTTAAGGAGAGGGAAATCCGTATATATTATCATAAGGTTATATTATATGAATACATTGATTGATATATTGAACAATCAGTTATTATAATATTAATAATTATTATTTTAGTCCGATGAAGCAAGTTGGGGGCCCACCGGTCCAGCTTCTACTTCTAGCGAAAGCAGCGTAGACGAAAGCGGCAAAGACCGAGGCAGGAATGAAAATAGCAGCGGCCAGGAAAAAGAAGGCCAAAACCGTGGCAGCAAAAACAATGGCAGCGGCCGGGGTAACTTCTACCGTGGCCGCGGTGACTATCGCAGCGGTCGGCGTGGCGGCGATAACCATCGCGGCGGTCGTCGTGGCAGCAGCGGCGGTCGATATCGCGGCGGCAGAGGCTACCATCGCGGCGGCAGGAGTTACGATTGCGCCATATATATTTATTAAATAAGATATTTTGTTTTAATTAATCTTCATAATATATAATATATAATTTAAGCACTATAATGCAATATAATTATAGATAATTTATATGTGTTTGAGAAAATTTTATTGAAAATCCCAATGCTTAGATTAAATTAGAAGCGTTAACTTTATTTTCGAGATAAATAATTGAACTAATTCTGTCTAAATATTAGAATTTAAAATGCGGTTGATTAAGTCAATTATTTCATCTATCGGAAAGTTCATGCAACTTGCCTTAAGGGGTTAACCACTGTAGTAGCCAAAAAAAAATGTATGTTTTTTTTCGAGCGGAAGGAAAAGTAATAAAATAACGATATTGAAGATAGTTATTTATTGCACTTTAAAGTAACAAAATAAAATGTAATTGTAAAAGAATTAAAAACAGCGGTACCACAGCTATTTCGGCGAGCCGCGTCAAATTGGAAGCGCTCCGCGGCATGCAAAATAACTACTACAATTATTTTTTAATAAAGTTTATTTAAATATACTATTTGAAACCACATTTTAAAGTAAACATCATAGCGGATTTAAATGATAATAATAATATATATTTTATAGGGTTTTGCAGATGCGGAAGTACCCTGAAATGTGTAATACATCAATTAGGTTCTTCAATTAATTTAAATGGCAAATTAAATGAAGGTACTGGAAAATGCGGCAAGAGATATTTGAGAAACCCTATTAGAAAAATAATTGGCGAAGAGTTGCAAAAAAAACCTGTCCACATATATCGGACAGAGAAAGCAGAGGAGCTGATGGTAGAAGGTGATCCTGAGCCTACTCATTTATACAATCCATCCACTCTGCATGTAGCCAAGAGCGAAGTTACCAAATTTAGTTTTGTACATCCGGATCCGATGTTAGCATTATCGATATTGAAGTCGAACTTACATAATATTGGCTTAGACCCAGTATTTGTCCATTACTGGACCAATCTTCAACTTAATGTTTACAAAAAATATTCAAAGCAGAGTAATACCTGCATACATATAGATGCGACAGGTAATGTAATAAAAAAAATTACTCAAACCTGATGGTTCACCTTGTAGAAAAATATTTTTGTAGCATTGCGTTGTTCACTGCCAGAATGGACAATTTCCTGTGAGCCAAATGCTCAGCGAGGCTCATAATGTGAATAATATTGTGATTATATGTGAATAATTGGGTGCGTTTGGGTGCCTTGGCACCCAAAGAAGTGGTTTGTGACGCCTCTCGAGCATTGTTGATCGCAATTGCGCGAGCATTTACAGGTCACCTTAATATAGAAGACTACGCAGATAGTTTTAAAAATTCTATTCCCAAGTGCTTTATCAGGATCGATGTCGCCCACTTTAATAAAAAATATGCTGTGTTTTGTAAAACATCAACAAGCGCGTTAAAATATTTTATTTAGGGGCAATTGGACAATTGATAGTATGTAGAAATATTAAAGATGCGTTAAAAGTGATATTTTAACGTCGATTTTTACAATTGCGTTGTCTGAAACAGATGGAAATTTAGAAAGCGGAACTGAGACCTCTTGCGATGAGCAAAGAAGAAAAACTATTAAAATTATTTACTAACACTGATTTTGAAAATATTGAAAATTTAGAAATTGATGAACAATGCACAGAAGAAAATGTGCTCTTAGATAATGAATGGAGCACTTGGGGTAGATCCATCTTTTCGAATGTCAAATTAATAGTTGAGGCTAATTTGGGTAATAGAGTGAATGCACATTACTGTCCTGAATTGGTCGAACAACTGTTAAAAGATGTAAAACTGCTTACCCTCTGGAGTAATATGTTCAGGGATAAGATTGGTTATGGTCGTGTACCGACTACAAGTGCTCCTGTAGAAGGAGAATTTAAAAAATTAAAATCATTAATATTAAAAAATTCGCATATGCGCATTGATAATTTTTTACGGAGCATGTGAAATATTTGAGCTGTACACTAAAAATTGTGGACGTCAAATTTATCGAGGAACCCATACTAGTCCCAATTGACGGTAATTGTGTGCAATGCAGAAAAAAGGATAAAATGACAAACGAATGCCAAATTTGCCAAAATTATGGCCACCTCAATTCGAAGTGCTCTATTGTTCTTGACGATTTTGAAGATGAAGCTCGTGTATGTATTGGATGCACAACTTCAAAACAAACAACAACTTATGATTATGATGGTAGACAACGAGAAAATTGGGGTGGACAAGCAGATCGTGCTTGGTCCTTATATCTTGGAAAAATGTCCATATCATAACCGATGCACTATTTAGCAAAAAAGCGCCTAAGCTGCCTATATTAAAAAATGGAAATGATATTAGCTTAAGTACAATAAAAATAAATAAAGTAGAAGATCACCAGATAATAAACACTTGCGCTTTTGACAGCTTGTTCCAAGTGTTACTAGCCGCAGGACAAGACAATAGCCATATTTTAAAATATTTTGAAGTCAATGCCGTCAAAACTGCCTTATTTAAATTAATTATTGATGTCATATCAAATGGCATCACCCAAACATCATACAGGCAGCGGGGTGAATTACTTGCAAAAATATTTAGTGCATCAGGCATAGGGCAGATCAAAATAATAAACTGTGAGAGTAATGTCGAATATTTAGCGGGTGTTCCTTTAAATGAAACTCTGAGCTTCCATGAAACTACTACTTGTAATTTTTTATGTACTCCGCAGTATAAAAAATGGCCTGTTGATTTATTTGGAAACACTAAAATATCCGATGATTTTGACCAAATTATCACACAAATAATAAATCTGAATGAACGTCCATGTATTCGAGATAATTGTTTAGGGACAGAGAAGCAAGTGATTTCCGAAACAGGTGAGTTATTCGAAATATTAAATTTTAAACAAATTTTATATAATGCTTTAGTAATATTAATCAATAATTAAATATTTTTCAATAATAAATACGTAGAAAAAAATTAAAACTCGCCCTTTTTTCAGGTGGCATAATAGTTTTTGACCTTTACTCGACGAGTAAAGTTGTTCAAAAAACTTGCATCAAAGACATCAAGAAAAATTTTATTAATCCGTATAATAACAATTTATATGAATTAATAGAAATAGTATCATACAAAAGTGTTAGTAGAAGCGCAACTGGCCATTATACTGGAATATGTTTAAGAGGCACCAGCTAGCTGGAGTATGATGAACAAAAAAGAGAAAAGTTAAAAACAATGTGAAGATAACTCCTTCATTATTAATATTTTCAAAAAAGCAACAAACTAATTAAATTTTTTTTGAAGTATATAACGTTTTTATTATTTGCTTTATTAATGTATTTTTGACAGATATATCAAGAGAAAGAATTGTGATTGTTTTGTACCAAGTTCGTTTGATTTTGCTGTTAGCTGCTTGTTGAATTTTTTTTCTGTACTCAAGATCAGAAAAATTTGAAAAACAATTGAAAATGACGCAACATGGGCGTAAATACAATTTGGGGTTGGTACAAAATCTGAATTTCTCTATTTAAATACTAGATATTATATTGTTTTTATTGTATTAGATTCTGCTCGTTCAATTTTTTTTTTCTATACTTTGAACTTGTACGTTGAAAACGCTCCGATATGGAAGTAATTACAATTTGGGGGTTAATTAATGAGGGAAGGGCAGAGGTTCAAAATCTGAAATTCTCTATTTAAATACTAGATATTATAATGTTTTTACTGTATTCGTTTCATTTGATTCTGCTCGTTCATTTTTTTTTTCTATACTTGGAACTTGTACGTTGCAAATGATTCAGCATAGACGTGAGTACAATTTGGGGATGATTGGAGACGTAAGGGCAGAGGTACAAAACCTCAAATTAAGTAATTAAGACTAAATATTATATATATTATTAATTCGATAATTTTAGTTCAATTTAATTTTTCCCGTACTAAATGCCTTAACATTATTTTAGGGATGATTTGTGACAAAACGGTGGTAGTAATTTTTATAAAAATCAGTGATTTTATAATATTATTATCAAAGATTATTATTTTTTTGACCTCAATACAGGATTTTTTTCTGCACTATATACCTATCTTCACGAAACATCTCATATTAGGGCGGTCCGGTCGTCATAGGGTACTGATTTTAGTAGCTATTTTCGATTTTTTTGGTTTAATTTTGGTGGTGCAAATTAGTACAAATTCGAATTAATCATTTTCCGTTTAATTTTATTTATTTTCTTCAAAAACAAAAAGTGGTCTTGCTGGCTTAATATTAGGGCTAGCAGTGCCACGTGTTTTGCACAAAATTTTTTTGTGGTGCAAATTAGTACAAAATAAGTACAAAATAATACAAAAGGTCCGGATCGACTTTGCTAATTTGGTCTTAGAGGTAAAATAGAAAGGACTCAACAAACGATGATATTTTTACTAGTGCAATAAACAGACTGGCGGAATCAATGGAAAAGCGACACGAAACACCAAAAGATACACCAGAAGGGGCTGTGGACAAAGTTTTTTCTTCGCTTGCATCGCTTGTGAAACAAATTAAAAATGAAAAGCGAAGAGCAATGACACTCAGTAAGGTTTCACAAATTGTATTTGAAGCATAGACACAAGACTTTGAATAATCTTAATATAGTTCTTAATTATTAATTTATGAATAAAAATGAATATGATAATGAAGTATTTTATTTTCACCACTCATTAAAATACTATTGAAAATTAATATAGTAATAATAACATTATTATTAATAACATAGTTAATACAATTCTATCATTTATATAAACATTTGCCCTTACAGAATTTATTAGTTATTGCCCTCTTTTAATAGCAGAATATTGAAAGGGAACAATTCCTGCCGTATTAAAATAATCACAGAATTTGTCACGGATTTCTAAAGCATTTCCGGAGATTTATTCCATCATTCGCGGACGTAGCTAGTCCTATTTCATCTTTAACGAAGAAAACGGCCGTATGGAAGTGGGAATCAGAACAAGCGGAAGCCTTCGGAAAGCTGAAAAATTTATTAACCATCTCACCTGCTTTAAGGGGGGCGATACATGTAATCGCCTTAATTTTTACCATTTTTTGAGGACTTTTTAAACTGGGAAGGAATGATTGAATCTTTTTGAACTTTTTTAGGGTTATTTATTATATATTAAAATACACAAAAAAAAATTTTTTTTAATTTTTTTTTTTAGATGGCTGCCGTAAAAATAAATCTGCGATTAAGGGGGGCGATACATGTAACAAGAAAAAAAAAATCGATTTTTTTTTTTTAAATCGTTACAATAACATCTCAAAAATATGCCTGTAAATATTCAAAACAAAATTATCATTATTTATACAATAAAAACTCATTTATGTGCCACGCCTCAACTCGACGCTTGAGTGCTATTGTACTCTTATCTGTTTCTGTGTCAAAACTTTAAACGCGTTTTTCTCAAAACGACATTTTTGAAATTTGCGGGCGGGATAACTCAAAAAGTTCTCAACCGATTCCGATGAAATTTTGCACACATCTACTTTACAGTAATAGCTTCTAGTTAAACCTCAAACATTCCAAAAAAATTTTCAAAAATTAACCCTTTTACCAAAAAAACCATTGAAAAAAAGGAGAAAAATCGAACTTTTTTTCTGAGGTGTGCCAATTTACGATTTTGTGACTTTTTTCATTTTTTTTTTTTGGTTTAACTAGAAGATATATGTTTTATGAACACGTACAAACTAATTTTTTTGATTTCAAATCACCGTACGAAAAGTGAGAACGCCCGCAAATTGATGGCGTTTTCCGAGAGAGTCTTGGCAGATTTATTTTTACGGCACCCTATGCGGGTTTCTTACTTACTGATACTATCAGACTACAAATTAATATGCAATATTATGTAAAAATATTCATAAAAACTAAATATTTTTTATTTATTTTTTAATAATGTTCCAAAAATGTTGGGTTATTTTCGATAATAGTATTCTGGAAACAGTTGTACGCGCCCCCCTTAGGACAGCTTGGCGCCCCACAGGTTGGAAACCGCTGTAGTAAGGCCAACGACACAGAAAGATACATTTTCCATCATTTTTTAAAATCAGCCGGCATACCAGCGCAATGACAGCTGATATTGAAAAGATGTATCGACAAGTTTTGATTCACAAGCATAATAAAAAATTTCAAAGAACATTTTGGCGCGACAATATTACGGAACCCATAAAACGCTTTGAGTTAAATACTGTAACATCCGACACGGCATCCGCTCTATTTTTAGCAAAGAAAATTATGCAAAATATCCTACTGAAGGTGAAATAATCAGAAACGATTTTTACGTACATGATTTAATCACTGGAGCGAATATGATGCCAGAATTACAAACTATAAAGCAAAACTTATTGATCTTTTTAAATCAAGCGGGGTTTATTGTAAGAAAATTTAATAGTAATCATATAAGTTTTGGAAGAAGCGACTATATCGTGAATTTTAGTGAACAACGAATGAAAACTTTAGGTATGGTGTGGAATTAAAGACAACATAACAAAGCTAGTAAAAGGACAATATTGGCGACAAATGCTCAAATTTATGATCCGTTAAACTTGTTAGCGCAAATAATTGTTATCTCCAAAACTACTTATGCAAGGCTTATGGAAATGCAAACTGTCATGGGATGAAGAAGTAAGACTAAAAATAAAAGAACAGGTGGCTACAGTTTTGTGATCATTTGAAATTTATTAGTGAAGCCCACATTAATTGACATGTGTACCTGTCAAGTCCTATCATCTATGAATTTGATGGATTTGCCGACGCATACGAACGCTCATGGATTGGTCAGTGCAGATTATTGCAGTAAAATTGCGGGTTGTTCCGTTACGCAACATTACATTACCATGTTTAGAACTATTGTTATTAGAGGTGGGTCGTTGACGGTTTTGCCGTCAACGAAACGAAACGGTTATCGGGGTTTCGTCAACTAGTTAAATAACTAGTTATTTTTCAACTATAGTTATTTTTAACGATTCAACGCTGGCAACGTTAAGAAACTGATAGTTAAAATAACTGTTTCATTGAAAGTAGGTAATATGAAGTTTGTTCTTATAAAAGTCAAGTTGACGTTGGATTTGTTGAATAAAAAGAAATAAAGGTGAATTGTCACATTTATTACACACACACACACACACACACACACACATATATATATATATATATATATATATATATATATATATAATAAATAAAGGTTTAATTTAAAAAACTTAAATATTTTCATTACAGCAAAGCCATATACTAAAACATCGAATTTACATGTTATATAAAAATAGCAATATAATAATGTATAGTTATATAAAATGTTATGAAAAATAAAAAATCAATTTTCAGGTTTAGTTTAAAAAAATTATTACAAGACAAATGCTATGAGATTTTTATGAAAAATATTAACCATTGAAAACTATAATAAATGTAACTGATTTTCTAAAATTAAACGATATGGCGCGTGTTGCAAGTTTCTTTTAAGATGTACATGTACATTTGCAATATTATAAAAGCAGTGGCCTAACAATAAGCGATTTTCATAGTATTAGTTGATCCTTTCCGACGCAGGTACCTGCCTACGTTCGTTTTTGACAACGAACGAATTCCTATATCGTTGAAAAAACTAACTGGCCGCCATGTTTTCAACTGTTTCGAAACTAGTAGATTTTCAACTAGTTATTTCGTTGCGACGAAACGGTTAGTTAGTTAACGAAGAAGAAACGGTTGAAAATAACCGTTCGTTGATTCAACGCCCATCACTAATTGTTATGAATGTGTGGGTAAGCATCCAACCACAATATATTTGTAGGACATAAAATTTATGCATTGTGGTTAGATTTTATGATGCCGAGCAAGGTAAAATCACCAGTCGCTTCTGGGAGTTATATCAGATTTTTAATGAAGTAGATAAATCTTCTGAAGCATCGGCACAACAGATTTTTAACAGATTCAGTTCCGTTCACGAATATTATTAGATTTAGATCAGGTGGGTGTTACACTATGATGAGGGATGAAAATTCAGTACGAACACGTTTTGAGCAGAGATGTCCTGGAATTTACATTATAAAATGCCCGTGTCGCTCATTACATCTCTGCGCAAGTAAAGCATGTTCTGATCTACCAAAAGAATGTGAAAAATTAGCACAGCTTGTTTATAATCATTATTCAGTAAGTTCAAAACGACATGCATATAAAGGAACTCAATCCATTTTGGATTTAAAACAACAAAATTTTATAACCTGCTGAGACCCGCTGGTTTTATCACTTCGAGCAGTGATATTTCAACCAATTAAACCATGAAGAGGGCTGCAGGAAAATTAATGAAAAAAAGAAGGATTATAGTGATGGAACAACAGATGAAAAGGAATCTGAAGTTGCAAGAATACTTCAATACTTCCGAAATCCAATAATAATTTTTACTATACTATAATTTTTTATTGTGCGTTTTACCAAACTTTACCAATTTAAATAGGTTGTTCCAGTCTGAAAAGCCAATTATTATGTCAGTTCATAAGAAAATTAGACATATTTAGATCTATTAAAAACATATATGGATAATGAGTACATAAATAGATACACCTATATGGGTCATTCTTTTACAAATCGTACGGATTTTGGTAAAAAAAAAATGTGACATTTTAGAATTGGCTGAAATTTTTTTTATAGATATTAGACATAAAATCATTTGACACGTATTTCAGGATTTTGCCGGCAAAAATTTTTTTTGGTTGATATCTACGATTGAAATATTGCCGATTTTCTCAATTTTTATGAACTTCCTCTGCATTATGTTAATTATCTTCAGTTGTGTTGATCAGATCAGTATTGTTTTTTTTTATTATATTCATTATGAACTCAACTTTGAAGTAATTTAAAAAAAATAATGTTTTTGCAATTATTTTAACAATAATAACAATTGATTGTTTACATTGGTTATACATACGGGCGCCCCGACTTAAATTGATTGCGTAAAAAACCATATTGTTTCTTTTTTTATCTACTTTAATATTATTTTTACTATTCGATGGCATGGCTGTTACATCGGGAGATATTAAATGTTTTCGAGCGCAAGTCGCGCCGCGCGTCCCTTTGAAAGACGCATCGCGCGTATTAAATGAGTACAAGTACTATTTTTAACTAAAATATTTTACAATTTCGTTACTGAGAAAAAATAAATATATTGTATAAAATATGTTGTAGAAAATATTTTATACAAAATGCTCATATTTTTGAAACTGATAAACTAAAACTTATTATTCGTTGGAATATGAACAAAAGTTAAATTAATTGTATTGGGTAGCTTTGATTTCGTTAAAAAATAAATACAAGAGAATGCGATTAAAAAATAATTCATTTATTGCATTATAATTAAGTTTATATAATATAGCTTCTTTTGATGTACTACATAATATATATTCCATGTCACAACGTTAACAAGTTGAAAAACAGTTGAATCGCGTTCTTTTTGCAAAGAAAAGTTTTTAGGCCCGCACTTTATTTTTTTCAAGGTATAACACAATGATATTTCAAGGTGCCTTTCACTGTGACTGCATTTTAAAATCTTGTCTTCAATTTTTATCCGCAACAATATATTATTCACTGGTTACATATTTCGAAGAAATGTTGCAAAGAGACTCATTTGCCCATTCAAATAATTGTTTTAGCGTTTGGATTGGATTTGATGCTCTTTGAAGACTAGCTCTGGCAGCTAGCCTTTTCAAAGTTCCACCCAATCCATCGCAAGCGCCCTTACCGTGTGACGTTGGGAAAAAGTGCCACTCTGCAAACAGACCAATATCTTTTTCGTGGCAAGTAAGATTTACAAAATTCTTTTTATTTTTGTACTGCGCACCCGACCCATCAAAAAGTATAAGATTTTTGTAATTTGCTTCAATTCTTTACCAACGAATTCAACTAAATGTTTTTGAAATACATTTAAACCGCTACAGTGTCGTGTTGCAGACATTCTGAAAAAATTACTAACCTTTTAACACGAACATTATCGTCATTATCTTTGTAATAAATTTTAAATGCACCGTAGCCCGATTATTATTCCAATAAAATCCTTGAGCAGCATCTTGGACAACGCATGAATTATTTTCTGAAAAATCACACACTACGATGCATTAATTCTGTTATAGTTCTTCCCTTTTTTGTCATAAATTCATTTTGTTTTCTTACAAGAAATGAATGTAATAATTTTTCCAAAGTGGCCTGCAATTTTTGTAGATATTTGTCTACTGGAGATATCATTAATTGCAACATAGTTCTATCAACGTTAGTCCATTCTCTGTACCTAATTTCGTCAATATAATTTTTCTCAAAAATATTTTCTAATTCTGTGATCAAATTTTCTAGACTAGGACACTGGGAGCACTTTCGAAAACAACAATTAAATACTACTACATATTTAAGACATTATATTTATTTTTTTTCAGTAACGAAATTGTAAAATATTTTAGTTAAAAACAGTACTTGTACTCATTTAATACGCGCGATGCGTCTTTCAAAGGGACGCGCGGCGCGACTTGCGCTCGAAAACATTTAATATCTTCCGATGTAACAGCCATGCCATCGAATAGTAAAAATAATATTAAAGTAGATAAAAAAGAAACAATATGGTTTTTTACGCAATCGATTTAAGTCGGGGCGCCCGTATGTATAACCAATGTAAACAATCAATTGTTATTATTGTTAAAATAATTGCAAAAACATTATTTTTTTTAAATTACTTCAAAGTTGAGTTCATAATGAATATAATAAAAAAAAACAATACTGATCTGATCAACACAACTGAAGATAATTAATATAATGCAGAAAAAGTTCATAAAAATTGAGAAAATCGGCAATATTTCAATCGTAAATATCAACCAAAAAAAATTTTTTGCCGGCAAAATCCTGAAATACGTGTCAAATGATTTTATGTATAATATCTATAAAAAAAAATTCAGCCGATTCTAAAATGTCAAGGTATGGTTGGTGTACGGTTTGTAAAAGAATGACCCATATATAATATTGATCCATCGACATGATTACTATGTTGGAGTAAAAGTTTTCAAACATTTCAACAAAGCAGACTTTCTCTTTTACAAGAAAAATTGCATTTTATAATTCGAGAATGTGAAGAAATAAGAAAACGATTTGATTTTAATAATACGATATTTAAAAATTGAGCAGTAATTGATCCTGCTGATGCATTGAATGGTAAAACGGCCCAATTACAGGTTTGCTACCATTAAATGAGTAAACTGTCGCGATTATTAAACTCAAGTCAAATTCAAATGATTGATAATGAATGCCGAAGGTTTCATAGCTTTGAATTGCCAGATGATATTCATCTTGATGATCCTGTAGATAATTTTTGACACAAAATTTTAATTTACAGAGATAAGAGGTTTGTTTGGAAGTTCGAAAATCTAGCCAAATATTTCTTAAATAATATGTCGAAGGGATGAGCGCGGTCTGGTGCGCCAAATGTTTTATAGGCTAAATAAGCTAAAAGATGTTATGGGCGGCAGCGCATTAGAAGCTGTCCCCAAACCGAAAGTAGATTATTACTTATTATGTAATTAGTGTGTGATGTGACAGGTTTGGACACTGGTAGCACCGTGAGTCTAGGATAAGTTTAAAATAAGTCAGATATGTGTGAATATAGATTATTTAATTATGTCAACAAAACAAAAGCCTGTCATTATTAGTATTAATCAAATATTAATTAATTTCCCAGCTATTTGCGAGTCAACTGATAAAAGGTAAAAGTAATTTAAGTGACGCATAATCAAATAATAAAACGAATTAAAATAATCCGTGACGAGTGGCAAAATAATTTGTAGCACTAGGTGCGGGCCATCTATTGTCAAAATAGATTTAAATAGGTTCTAAAAATAATTTAAAAAGTTCGATCAACCTTTCGATATAAACATATTAAATCTCTTCATTGTGGAGCTCAGCATTTATTGAATGCGCTCAGGGATACATATTGGCCAATCAGTGTATTGGTCTTATTTACAAAAAACCGTAGAACTCTGCAATTGCTATTCACTAATTGCGAGGTAGACTTTGAAGATCCGATTTCTCGGACATCGTCCCACTGAAGGCTATAAAAAATCAATGGATATATATGCCAATTTGCATGCTTTAGTATGCGAGCTGTTCATTTGGAGCTTGTGTCTGATTTGACTTGTAAATGCTTTTTAGCTACATTGAGACGGTCGTGGAAAACCTACGAATATTTATTCAGACAACGGCAAATTAAAAACCTATATCAATTAACGATAAAAACTATCATATCAAAATTATGAACCACTACATGATCAATTAGCATTTTATTTCTGCAAACCACCACATTTTGATAGTATTTGGGAAGCTGATATAAAGACGATTTTATGAAATGCATGTTTAACATTTGAAGACTTAATTATTTAATCTTCCATATATTAAAGAATTCAACAAAATTTACGAATCTAAAATTAACTCGTCAAAAATCACCTTAAATGAAACACGTATCAATAAATGGTTAAGAAATCTAAAATTCATATTTCAGAGAGACTACTCTATATTTTTGTGATGGCCCAAATTTTGCCATTCCAAACAATTGCCATAACTTTAATTTTATCGTCTTTATCTTTTATAGTATAGTACTTAGCAGATTAGAATCAAGTCTACATAATATTGAAAATCTTGAAATCAAAACTAATACCTGTACCACTTTTCTTAAAAAAATTCTCTCGTTTATCAAATCCTTTAACACAAAAGAAATTCGATGATACAGACATTCTCAGAGACATGAAGATTTTCAGAGACGCAAGAAAATACTAACATTTCAATCACAAAGGCCGAGAAGTAGAAGATTTCAATTATTTTAGATAAAACTACATACCTAGTCTCAGAGTTAATTTCAGGCCAAAAAAAACATTAGGTGCTATCACTAATTGTAAGCCCTGAAGTTTTTATTTTATGTTATTTTATATTATTATTTATTTATGTTTGATATTATATTAGTTTAAATACATATCTATATATATAAAAGAGGATCGCTTAAGTAGCAACACTTATAACTCACGAACGGCTGAACCGATTCAGATGAAAATTGGCAGGGAGGTAATTTAGAGCCAGGAGAAACACATAGGATACTTTTCATCCCGTTTTTCATTCTAATTCATTATATATATACTAATGAAAAAAAATACTACATGGCCCGGCCACGCGTTGCTGTGGCTCAGTAATCTATTGATGGCAGGGAGGTAGCTTAGAGCCAGGAGAAACATACGAAATACTTTTTATCCCGTTTTTTATTCTAATTCTGAATTATTTATTTATAAACTATCCATGTAGTTTATTCAATCTATGATACTATCCCTAGACAATATTAGAATACCCCGTATTCAATAGACGCTTCTCTCGCCCGATTTTTACGTTCAGAAGGAATACTTAAAGGGTCCTCCGCTCGACGTGGTGGCGCTGCTTTTGGCACTCAAATTAATGGCGCAAAATTTGAAATGAAAATTAATGAATTTTAATACACGGGTATTTGAAACTAAATTCGGTATTACAATCCTATTATGTTTTGTAATGATACAATAATAACAAAAATATACTAGATAATATTATATTATAATAAATATACAATCAAATCGAAATATAAATCAATAAATACACTGCAATACACCGGTTTATATATAATAGATATCACATCTAATCTACTGGAATAACTTCTACACTTTTTTCTACTTATTAATATAAATATTTAGTGAAATTTAGTGAATAATGCATTATAGTGTTAGTTCATTACATCGTCTGTCATTCTTAACTCTCATTAACTAGTAATCATCCCGTGCAAAATTTGATTTTTTCCCAAGTATATTCAGATCCGCGTGAAGTGGTAATCCAATATTAAACAGCTGGAACAGCTTTCTATTTGTGTATTATGTCTTTCTTGTAGAAGCGTATATTTGATTTCTTACAAAATTTCCTAGAACTGATCTCTTTCCTTAAAGTGTATTATGATTAGACTAATATGTCAATGCACTACGTAGTATTGTAGTAATTATGTCCTCCATATGAGTTTGAAGCTGTTCTATTCATATTGTCAAAGGGCTATGCATTTGAGAGCAATTCCTGATGAAATCTTTATTAACAAATATACAAACACAAACGAAGAAGAATCGCCATTTTGTAAACTTATACAAAAATAACACTGACGTTTCTTAGTAACCAATATAAAACATTTGAAAATACTTTTTCATCGGCTCACTAGCGCCAAATCTGCGACTACAAATGGACCCCTAAGTATTCCTTCTGAACGAGGATTTTGTTCTAAGTGAAAAGGCCCTGATACTATCAATGATTTCATCCATGACATTTACCTTCGATTGTCAACTGTCAATCGGTGTTTCTGTCATTGAAATTAACCTCTACTACCTCATGTTAAATATAGTGAATGAATATTAGTTCTTGGTTTTATATATATAAGGTGAAGTGAAGTTTAATTAATAACGCCGCGACCAAGACGATCGAATCTTTCCCAACAAAGCCGTAATGCAAGAAGAATGCGAAATATTGCAAATGCAACAACTGAAGAAGAGCATTACATACATTTACATTTACATGTACATTTTGTCGAATAACTCATTCCCAGTTATAATTTCCCAGAATTCATCGAAAAATGGTTAGTAATATATGAAGGTACGGGGTTAAAAGTTCCACGATCAAAGTGTCAAAAACCTGTAAAGATAAAGCATTGTTTAACAACATTATTTGAAAGTGAAGGGAATAAGGTGTATAACCAGCTATAACCTTGATTTTATGACTTTGATATTGGGAGATAAACGGTCATCTTTGAAAATCCATAGTAAGAGTATTTTCTTCTGTTGGTACTTTTTTAGCATTAGTTAAAAATGTAATTATTTTGTAAAATACCTTTAAAATTAAAATAAGACATTAAACCTGTTTGCCATCTGGCCGTTCCAAGTTACCCCGCCTATAGGGTAAAAAGGTCTAGATAACAAATATTTGAAAGACAGAAAAAAAGCTCATTTTTACATTAATGAACGTAGTCAGATAATTGTTTGTTTGATATGTGTCATTTGTTGTGATAAAATTGGTTTGATTTTCATAATAAAATTTATATTTGCTCAAACTCAAATTCGACCTTTGTGCCTTGCCCTGCTCTACGTATATACTTTTTATTAAATTTACATTAATTTAAGATATGTTACTTGAAACTTTTCAAAAAGCAGGTCAAAGCAGATATATCTAATTCATTTTCTATTTCTCCTCGCAGAAATTTGAAAAATTTATATAAGCTCAGTAGTATTATTTACAATTATACACAAAATCCAGAATCCAGAAGAATCTGAAAAGCTTAAAACGTAATCAGTAAGTCGAAATACCAAAAAAGACTTGGATTGGATTATACCATGATTTCTATAGAAAGTGTATAAAGCTTCCAGTTTGATTGTATTGACAAAACATAGACAAACTAATGGAATTTATTGTTTTGATAATACCTCATTGTATATAGCATTCAAACAACACATCCTTATACACTTAAAGTATTAATATTTTTGATTCTCTAGAAATTGTTTAGAATATACCTTACTTAGCAAAACAACGTTTGCCGGGTCAGCTAGTCATTTATAAAAAAAAATGTTTTATTTTATTTTATCAATATGCAATGCAAATGTATTTATTTTCAGAATGCTTTCATAAATATCTACTATTTATAAATTTCACATATTTGTGTAGTACATGTAACAAATTAATAATAATTATTATTATATTTAACCAAATAGATGTAAAAATAAATTTAAAAAAAAATATTCTGGCGGGATTCGAACTGGCGACTGTGAGCCTAGGCCTCGAACAAAAAGTTGATAGTAAGCGCCGCAACGCGCGTAGACATAGGGCTTAGCGCGTTTTTAGCAGTTTTAACCAATTTTTATTTAATTTTTTTAATTAAACCGCTTCCCATAGGACTCTAATATTTAAAGGTGTTCGGTTTGACCATCAACTCTACAACCATGCAAAGTTTCATTAAAATCCCAGAAGAGTAAACCTGATGGTTACCTTGTTAGTAAAAGATGCCTAATATCATTACACAATGAGGCAGCAATAAATAAAAGAACCGACAACAATTCGCTTTGCATTCCCGGTTTTCCGCCTTGCGTTCCGGTTTTTTCTAAAAGTAATATTTGTCCCGGTTTTAGGTGTTTTGAACCAAATTTTTAAAACTGTGTTGATTGCCAATATTTCTTTAAATATATTTTAACTAGAAACCTTTTAATAATTTAAAAAAATATGATCACCTCACTATATAATAATCCTTGACCATTTTTCAAAATGCCATCAAATTTGAATAAAGTGAGTATTTTATTATTTTACCAAAAACATTGCTTACCAGTCTTTTTTATACTTTCACAAAAATTTTATAAACATAATTAAGACGATAATAACTCTGTACATACTATAATGTGACAAAAAATTAACAAATCATATAATTTTGAATGTTCCAATTATGAATAGCTTGGTTGGCTGGCATCTGATGTAGATACAAAAATTTAAATCTAAAAATACTTTGTTAGAAGGAACTTTATGCACAAACAAGAGTAAGATACTGAAAACTTGTTTAGTATTGCACCACTAAATAACTATAAAAACTATGAGAAATCGTGTGTTTTATTATATGATAATATCTATAAGTTTATTTAACAAATGTAATTAGTTTTTTTCAACTTAAGCCACAATAAACATGTTCTCGTATAGACCAGTCATTTTGACCGGTATTAAAAAAAAGGAATATTAAAATGGGTGATAAATCCAGTGATGAAATTTGAAAATTGAACAAGCCAGCATGAGTAAACAAAACTATTTAATATTTAATTATTGTGATCAAATTAACTCTGTTATGAAAAAAACATGCAAGAACTTACTGAATTCGATCCCTTATTCAAGTTACCTCAAAATGCTCTTAAATATAGTATGATTTTGTTATGTAAAAAATTCCTCATGTTGAATAGTACTTCTTCACTGACACCTAAAAATAAAAATTATTATAATATTTCATATAAAAAATAAAGATATTAGGTTGTTCCAAAAGTAGTTTCTGTTTTTATAGATTTTTTAACAAATCATTTTTGTGTAATAAAGAAATACTGTATTAACTTATGTATTGGCCATTTAACTCAGACATCTTCATTCAAATTTCTAGAGGTAGTGTAATTCCAAGATCATAAATTTTTTGGTTGTTATTAACAAAAACCTGATAAAGGTGCTTCTGGACCCCTTCATTTGAAGCAAAGGTTTTACAGTCTAATAATTATTTTAGTAACAGAAACAAATAATAGTCCGATTATGACATGTCTGGAGAATACGGTGGGTGTGGCATTGTGTACCATTCACGGTATAGAAGTTGAAGTCATATCATATAGTTCATTTTCCGTGAAGTATATCTTATAGTTTATTCAGCTGATCACAGCAGGCATCTGAATGAACTGTTATGCTAACTTGAAATAACTGAAAACAGACATGACTTAAAATCTCACCAAACATAAGCATCAAGTGTTTCTAGTAAACATCGGCTTGCAACTGGTTTGAGAAAGTTCTTTTTTTTTGTTTCATGAGCAATTGCATGAGATATATTGTATTCAGCCCATTTTTCATTCCTAGTGGTGATTTTCTTCAAAAACCAATCATTTTCAGGTCGTTTCAGAAATGAATCGCAGACTTTAATTCGGCGACACAGGTTTTTCTCTATAAGAACCTGGAAAACTCATGCATTGAGCTTTGATAAAATTCTTGACCTTTCGAGTGGACATAAACAATTGAATTTAATAACTTTTATCATTTGTAATGTTATCTACAGTTAAACAGTAAAATATGTTGACAATGCAGCGAATTGTTTCCATATTTGCAGAGACAGTATCCAACAACAACTGTGCCTAATTGATCAGCATTTTTCACATACCTTAATACAACCTTAACAAGTTTCAAATTATATAATAATAAGGCTCAGGTATGATGTTAGTTTAAAAAACAAATACAAATAATTTGTGGAAAAACAACGAAGCTACTTTCGAAACAACTATTGTTTGGATTCCCATTTTAAATAGTATTAAAAACGATTTCCATTTTAAATGGAATTAAAAAGAAAGAAAAGATGAAATGCATACAAAAGCGATTGTTAAAATATATTTAACATGTGCTTTGTCATAACCTCACCTTGAAATTGAAACCATATCGAAGAACAACGAAGTACGTACTCACTTAATAATCATAAATAAGACAAACAATAAGTTTAAAATTGTGCCACAAAAATAAATACGAAATTCACAAATTCATTCAATTCAGCAAATGCAGAATAAAATGCAGTCAAAGTTATGTGCTTTATTCACGAAATTAATCTAATAAGCTTAATGATTAATTCATTAAAATACTAACCATAAGCCTGTAAATAATTATATCGCCAATTAAGGTCATTCATCGTCCATTAAAGCACTGAACATAAACAAAATACAATTAATATCCAAAACCCTTAGCAATATAATACCCAAAACAGACATGTTGAAACACATCTGAAGCACCGAATGACATAAATTACGTTAAACGAACAATAACGAAGTAACTCAGAGAACAAATGTAAGGGTGTCGGCACACTACCATAAAGCGACGTACGACAATCGTAATCATAGATAGAAGAAAAGAATAGATCGCTTTCTCAGTCTATATTTCGCCACGTTTTTTTCAGACCAATTTGGCAATTTGTCCGTGTTAGTTGAAGCTACAGAGGGCATTAGTAGACTGAACGGGTGCGTATAAAAATTACTATAAAAATGCACCAATATTATGTAGACCGATGAAATTCGAAATTAAAAAAAAAAGAAAATTAAATTTTTAAAAGCATTTATTATGCACAAAAATATTTTACATTATATAATAATATTACGGTATATGTCACTATCCAGAAGACAGTTGCGCTCTGAAGACGAATCACCACTGAAACCTAAATAATGAAACATTATAGAGTAAAAATATTATCACACATTTGTTGTTATATCATCTTGAAGTATAAATCAGGCATATTTAATGTAGGCAAAGCATTAATTTTTAGTGAAGCGCCTGTTATGTTCCTTCTGCATATATCATCAAAGTGTGCGTCGCACACGTAACGGGACTTATTGCAATGCAAAGGTGTTAAATTTCCTAAAGCAAGATCTTTGGTACTGTGGAACCAAACAGCAAACAACTATAACATTAGAAATGATATTTAATAATGGCCAATGTATGGTTATCTTATTATTTTTTTACGTACTTTTTCATTTCTCGCAGGAAATACATGCATTATGGCATTTTTGGTATTATTGCACCCTTATATATAATTATTATTATATAATTATACGAATATAATACTTGTTTAATTATGAATATAGTTATTTTTCATTAGATAATTAATTTCCGTAGGGTAAATTATTGTAATCGTCCAAAAATCGAAATTGAAATTTTTTGCATTTCTCGACGCTTTGAAGGTTTTTCAACATTGTGTGTGCGTGTGTGTGTACCGCATTTTTTTGTTTACATTTTCGGGCGCACGGATCAACCGATTTGAATGGTTCAAAAAACATTCGATTCCTATTAATAGCGAGATGTGCTAATTAGTTTTTGGCAAAGGCAGGTCCAGTAGTTACGGAGATAAAGAGCAAAGAGTGCAGAAAATAGAAATCGAGTTTTTGAGAGAATGGAGCATCCGATTTGAATGATCTAAAAATGTCCAATTAGTAATATTTGTGAAAATTGGTTATTAGTTTTTGACAAAGGTAGGCCCAGCCATTTCGAAGATACAGAGCTAAATGTGCAGAAAATGGCAGTTTTTGAGAGAACTAAGCGTCCGATTTAAATGTTTCAAAAAAAAATCTGCTTGTTTTAACAAAATTATTGATTTTAAAAAAAATATATTTTTGTTTCAAATTTTTTTTCTCAAATTTTTTTTTTGCCAAAAACAATTTTTTTTGTATATCGAAAATAATCCAGATTTTATTTTTAATTCTGAATAAAGTTCTTATATAATTTAAACAAATAATTTCAACTTTGCAATTCAGTTTATATATTTTTTATCAATGTTAGACAATGTTACAATATTTATAATAATCTATTCGAAAACATTCAATATTCCTCGAACATTTCGTTACGGTACTGTAAGTTCCAGCAATTTGCCTTAAGGCACGACGCCATACACCCCACTAGTTATTTTTACAACTGCCTCGAAACGGACGGGTAGAAGATTTGATATAAAACGAGTAAAAATTGTGATATAAAACAGTAGGCGTTGGAAAAATACAAATCATCTGGCCATTGCCAGTGATTGTCGAAGATCTTATTTATTGTTGATTAATGCAGAAGAAATTTTCTTGTCAACCTGATCCTGGTGGAGTTGAAGTTGTTGTGAAGAAGCAATTATTTCATCCTTGACGGAGCTTATTGCTTGTGTATTAACCGATTTTGGAACATTCTTAGGTGCTTTCAAAATTTCTTTTAATAGTTTATTTTGGAATCTTTGTATTTAAAGCGTATGTGATGGAAGTATGGCTTTATATAGGTAGGTAACCTAGATAAATAAGCATAAATAGATCGCTATCTCGGGCGATTTGACGTTACACTCATTAGTGATCACAACATGGCAGCACATGTACATACAGTATGTAAATTAACCCCTGGTATTACTTCTACATTATTACATATAATCAATATAGCCAAAAAATCTGAAAAAAATTAATATTTGAAATAAGAACAAAACATACAAAATACAAAATATATTTTCAAATTGATCACAGACATAATTTTGAAGAATTATAAACTGAACAGAAATAACTGACTACTATTAATTAAAGTATATTACAGACATATTTTTGAAGTACTACAAGTTGAAGAGAAATAACTTATTCATATTAATTAATTAATGACTAATAATAATATATTAAAAACTTAAAAACTAAGAAGTAAAATGCGCAGGAGTATTGATGATGGAATGACAAATTTAGAAGGAATGACAAGTAATGCAATAATTTAAAAGGATAAAAAGAAGAGCACATTTTTAAAAAAGAATTAATACTTTCCAAACAAAATATCCAAATTGAGATAAAACTAAATTCCTAGGATGAAAATTCATTTACGAGACATAATAAAGTTATATTTGACGAAATCTTTGAATATTTTCTGTAGAAGTGTTTTTTTAAACGTAAGTAACCAAAACCCTGAACTACTTTTAATTTATACCAATTGTAGCTCAAACCTATCTATCGCTTTAATCCAGTTTTTATTGCAAGGAGGTTTATTTAAAACTATAACTAAACTCTTGCGCTTTATAAACTGTCTGATCTTTGAGTATGCTCTCTTAATTGAGACAATATCAAAATTCTTGCCCTTACATTTTAAGTTTCCGGAATATTTGAAAACTTCTCAGAACATTGTATACTTTGTTAGAATTTATCCTTTAAATTATTGCATTGTTTGTTAATCCTTTTTAATCCCGAAACAAAATTTAATGTATATACATATATATATATATATATATATATATATATATATATATAATATATATCATTTTAATAGTATTTTCATGATACATATTCATTATATGCATAATACATCATTATATACATACCTGACAATTAGATGCCGGAAAGACATGCATTTTTTATTATATTTGGAGTTATAACAATTTGGCACATTACACTTTACCATTTTAACTTAATAATAAATGAAAAAAGTATTCACCAAAACATAAGTATATATATAAACAATCACAGAAAAACAAATATAACACATGCATTTATTATTATATTTGGAGTTATAACAATTTGGCACATTACACTTTACCATTTTAACTTAATAATAAATGAAAATAGTATTCACCAAAATATAATTATATATGAACAATCACAGAAAACAAATATAACACATCTCAACTACAATACGCGATGACAACTTGTAGAAAATGGCCGATCAAATCAATGTAGATCAAGCTATTTGTTAGATCAATGAAATTGGAAATCGTAGCGCCATCCTTCGATCTATTCGAATACCAATTCATTTCAGAACAAGGTAATCTACATTTGTTCGGAGATTACCGGTAGGTAATTTAATTATGTGTGTCCAGTTTTGATTACTTACCGAAGAGCCAATAATATCTTATCCTTACCTCTTCAAGCTGTTTTCTCTTTTTCTTAATGTGCTCTTCCAAGCTAGTCTTTTATTCAGGTGTAAACCTAAATATTTGACTATGTGAGTTTGTTCTATAATTATGTCATTGAGCCTTGTTGCAGGCCAAGTCCCTTTGCGGAGAGTGAGAAGATATAATAATATGATTAATAAATAGGAAATAGATTAAAATATTTATAATAATAAAATAACAGAATAAATAACAAATAAAAATATAATAGGAAAATAAGAGTATAATGAGCATATAGTTATATGATAAGTGAAAAGCATAGTGATGGAACAAAAATAGTAAAATATTAGAAAAAAGATCAATCACATTAAGCAATAATTATATTTGTATCGTTCTTAATTTCACTATTTTCTACCAAGTCATGTATGTGTGCTAAAAACATAGGAAATAGCATTAAAATAAAAAATAAGAGTATAATAAGGATATGATATTTTGATCGATCAATCATTAAGCAATAATTATATGAGTATCGTCCTTAATTTCACAAATTTTTACGATAGGTCATTGCAATGCATTTGAAAACTTGGATAAAATCAGTTTTTTACGGTTATAATAATGTTAGTATTACATACTGGTATGAAACATATATTTATTTTAATGTTTTCCCATTCTATTAAAATTTTTATCACTAATTCATTAATAGGAATAACCATTTTATCCAATGGTAAATACTCAAATATTCGTGCAGTTTTCTCATAATTTGTATAATTAATAATATGATTGAAAAATTTGAATTGTATTTAAAGTGATCTAAAAGAAATGTGTGGCAGTTCATTTTTTTCATTAGGATAAAACTAAGAACACAAACACGTGCTTGTATAGCTTTAAAGTGCAGCTCATTAGTCCTAATTTTAATAAATTTTCATTAAATATTTAATTACATTTTTAATAAATATTTTAGGATGCTCGCTTGATGGACCTTATCCCCGTCTTCAATTTCTTTTTTTTTAATTTGATCACAAAAAACTAATAAACTAATCAGCACGATAAATATTATAATTTTTGAAGTAAAACTTCTTTAGGCGCGACTAAGGAGAGCATCTGTACAAATACATCAGGAATTGGGTTATGCCCGAACAGTTCGTCATTCGTTTTTGATGAAATCATTTTGAAGTAAAACTTCTTTAGGCGCGATATGGGTGTAAAAATTTCTTTAGGCTACACGGGTGTAAATCCGTACAAATGCAACGAAAACGCCAACGTGAAGTTGAACACTACGACGCCGTAAGCGCTGATGTCGCGAGTATCCACTCCCGTCATGTCATGCGTAAGTCGAGCGCTAAACCCGCTAAACCCTATATGAACTTGCATTAATTGAATTACGTTTTTTTACAAAAGAAGATGTTACTGTATTATGTCCTCATGGAATAAGACTTTTCTTAGAGAATAAATGTGTCATGGAATATAATAAATTTATACTGAATCTCGTTGAAGACAAAATAATATCTACTGCCACGGATATTTATGTAGGTTGCCATGCGACAGATCAACAATCATACATTCGTCAGCAGTTTCACAAAAATCGGTTATGAATAAATTTTACATAATAACAACTAATATTGATGTGAGTGATGGCTTAGCACTTAGCTAATGGTTGTGTAGGAAAATTAGTGTACATAGAACGTGGCGATAATGATGAACTTCTACGTTTATGGTTTGAATTTCCTGGTAAGATAGGTAACAAAATTAGGAAGAAAGCTGCACATCATATTCAAACTCTTAATATCAGTAGGATTGATGTGCCGATTCTCAGGAGATCTTCATCTATTCCAATGAATAGAAATAAAATCATATTTGCCAAAAGAAATCATTTTCCTTTAGTGTCTGCTTGTGCACTCACAATACACAAATCACAAGGTGGTACTTTTGATGAAATTGTATATGAATACAATAAAACACATAATCAGCAGCTTCTATATGTTGCATTATCACGAGTTACCAGCATTAATGGATTGTTCATCATTTCTAAAACAACGACAAAAAATTGTATCATGGAAGAAAACGGCCAGCAGGATTAATGGACTTACAAACTGAATTCCAAAGACTTTCAACTCGTAGATTAATAACACAAGAAGAAAAATTGAGTGAGATAATAAGTTTGAACGACATTTCATTGTTTTCCTTTAACTGCCAAAGTTTACGAGCTCATTTGCCTGATCTGCAAGATAAAGTGCTACAACGTTGTACGTTTTTGTTATTTTCGGAAACTTGGATCAATAATGAAGAACGAATTGATATTCAGAACTATTACTGCGTTACTCAATACAAACGATCAAACTCAAGAGCAGGTGGTGTAGCTGTCAATCATTCATGTTCAGATACTCTTCATAATGCGACTCCTATGCAGTTTCTTGCGCCAACAATATTACTGGATATTCCTAATGAAATTACACAAGTAGGTGATATTGCAGTTGTCCGCTGTGTGAACACTCAGAATCAAACATTAATTATAGTCGTCCTTTAAATTTCTCCCAATAAAAACATATCAAATATTATTAAATTTCTTCATCAGCAGTTACTTCATTTTTCTAATAAGGGTGCAAAACTTTTAAACACTAATCACAACGAGATACCATTAACTCTTGCTGGAGATTTCAATATCAACTTTCGTTCAGAAGAATCTCAACCATTAATTGATTTTTTAAATAATAAATTTAATTTAACAATAAATAATTCTCCATTTGAATCAACCACAAGATATGGCACGACTATTGATGCAGTTTTCTCCAGAAATGTACATAGTTTACAAAGCAAAATTTATGTCTCTCATTTCCGTTATCACAAACCTATTATATCATATATGAACTATGATAGCAATTAATCTATCGCTGTTGTTTTAAACTTTGTTATTGATGTTATGTGATTATTAATAAATGATTTTTAAAATTCAAATATGATGTTTTTTTATTTTTATCTTAATTGCCTACTCATACAATATTAAAAGTTTTACTTCAATCGCGTGTGATCCTTACGCGCACTCTTTTTTTTTATACGGGTCGATTGTGATTAGTAGTCGTAGGGCCAGTACTCATATATAAACAAGTATAAATTATTTATAAAAAATGAATATAGGTACTCATATTTATATATGCTATTATGAATATATAATTTATAATTTATTATTATATAAATATGCATGATGGTTGATATTAATAAATGTGTGCATCTCGAGTATAACTATATTACTAACAAACATTATTCAAAATCGTTATATGGTATTTATTTCTAACTTCAGAGCTATCTCGTACAATAGCAAACAAGTTTTACTTCAATCGCGTGTGAACCTTACGCGCACTCTTTTTTGTCTAGACTTATGTTAGTATATACAAAATTTCAAAGTTATATAAATTGGAATCTAGAAAATTACTAGTTAAAAAATAAATTAAATAAATAAATTCAAAGAAATATTCATCTACAAGTTTTAAAAAATCGATTCTTTTTATATTTACAGAGTTTAATGTTTCAAGAATATATGTAATAATTTTCTTCTGTTTCTTTACTCTGCGAAACTTCAAACACGTTTTTCTCTGGGTGTTCAACGATATCCAGTACTTTTCAAGTTCGAACTGAACAGATTTACTTGGAATTTCTACAGATTATAAATATATTTTTCTTCAGTATGGAGTACTATGAAAAAAATCGTTTCCTTTTTCACTGAGCTTAATTGATCAATAGAAAAGAATCAGATAAAGAAATCTATGCAATTTATAAATTATAAGTAAAATACAAATGTTTAAAAGTTGATATAAATGACACCACAAAAACACATAATAAAACTATAAAGACTTTGTTCAATCTATAGTTTTGTTCTGAAAACATTTTTCATACATTACGATCTTTCTACTTCTATCATTATAATGAATCTGTAAAGTGAACGTACAGTTGTGTGTGACTTATTAGAATATAAAAATATTTTTATATAGAGTCTATATTATATACTATATTATAGCCATAGATAAACAAGTATAAATTATTTATAAAAAATGAATATAGTCGTTTCTCTATCTTGACTGGTTCAATCGCAAAAATATTTCTTTTTTATATATTTTTACGTTTCAAAGTTTTCTGAACATTTTGGCATAGGTTAGAAAAATATGGATGTACGTGTGTGTTTGTGTGTGTTTGGATACAATTTTTTGTAGACGATTCCGTAAACACTAATGACCCGATTTGAATAATCCAATTCGCATTGACGGGGAGACGTGCTGATTAGTTTTTGGCAAAAGCAGGTCTAGTTGTTTCGAAGATACGGGGAAGAAAATGCCAAAAATAATAATTCAGTTTTTAAAATAACGGAGCGTCCGATTTGAAAGATTCAAATAACGTTTTGTTTGTATTGACAAAATGAGGAACTTTTAAAATTTTTGAGAAAGCAGATCTTGAGGTTATGAGAATCTAATAGAAAAAGTGAAAAAAAATCGGTCAAAAATGATCATTAGACATATGCACATCAAATTATAAGATATTTTATAGAACAAATATTGTTTACATATCTATGGATAGTACCAATGTTTATGTACTAGACTCATAGACCTTATACAATACATGGACTGCTAATTGAGCGCATAAAAAGTGTCAAAAGATGTTTTATGATATGAGGGCATATGAAGGTAATTTCGCGGCCGAGATACTATCAAAATTTAATGCTTACTAGAAAAAATTGTTTTGCAAACAATGTAATTAATACAAGGCTGAAATAATGCAAAATATATATTTGTATATTGTATATTGATTATGTATAACTATTATCTATATATTAATTACATTTTATTATATAATAACTGTAATTTTTGATTAAAAAAAAAAAGTTATCACATTGCAAAAAAATGTTTATTTTGCAAACAGTTCAATTACATTAATACAATGCAGAAATAATTCAAAATATATATTTGTAGTGTTGATGGATCATTGCCATGGGTTCCCAAGCCCAATGATCGCATTTGCAGTCAACATTTCATTAGAGGAAAAAAATCGGACGAGGTATTGAGTCCTACCTACTTGCCTTCTTCAAGGCACTTAACCTTAAAAATGTTTACTGCATTTCTTTATTTAATTATTCATTATACTTAACTTTGTTTTAAGTACGTTGAAGTAAATTTAATAATTTCAATAAACATTGAGCGTTCACATTATTATTGTATCTTGTTTATTATTATTTATAACAATTATTTCATATCTTTTTTCTTTAACAAACATATAAAAACTCAAGAAATACACTGATAGCCTCAATTAGTTCATATTTATTCCGGCGCTGCTTGAGCGCTGCACTCACGCACATATCGAATATAAGGTCAAGGTCTATGACATAGATAAAAGACGAGTATATGGTCTATGACTAGACTGCATCGCGTCCGATATTTTGTCTCTACGCTGCGCTATTGTTTTGAATAAAAATTCAAAATTTACAGATAGTGAATAAATACTAAATTAGAAAAATAAGAATAATTTTGAAAAAGTCTTCTTTAAACATTTCAAAATTTCCAAAAATCAAGTTTTTTCAAAATTCAAACAAAAAGTTTTTTTTATTTTATTTTTGGTACTCATTAATGCAAATATTCAGTGAACAATACATTTTAGACTTATTTTTTACATCATTTGGTGCCACGTGTTATCATAATAATCAACCCGTGCAAAATTTGATATTGTTTGTTTTTAAGCAATTTATTTTATCTCAAATATATTCAGAATCGTGTAAAGTGCTCATCCAATTTAGAAAAGTTAGAGAATTTCTAATTCTTTTGTCTTTCTCGTTAACGTAAAAGCGTTAACGGTTCATCTTAACGAACGTCGCTTCTCACGCTACGGACAGGTGTGTCGGCACCCTTACATCCGTTCTACGATTATTAGTATTTGTAATCTTCTATCTTCTATGACTATCGTTGATGGCAGGCGCTTCATGATAGTTCAACACCCTAGACAATATAATAATATGGTTCAACACCCTAGACAATATAATAATATGGTTCAACACCTAGACAATATTAGAATACCCCGTGTTCATAGTTGGTTCAACAAGTTTTTTAGGTTTTGTTTAAATTCAGTGCTTTAGTGGATGATTAATGATTAAATTATTTATTTTGGTTAGTATTTTATTGAATTGGTTATTTTCGTTATTAATTTATATCAAGGAACTTTGACAGCATTCTATTCTGTATTCGCATTGATCTTATATGCTAAACATTCGTTAACGTTCATGTTTTTTTTATTATTTTGAAACATGCTATTGATTTATTATTAAACTTAATGTTTGTGTTATTTATTAGATTATTTGGTGAGTACGTACTTTGTTTTTTATCGATATTGTTTTGATTTAAGAAAAAGGTTATGACTTGCACACGCCTGTCATAATTTAACAATTTTTTTGTGGCCATTTCACGTTTTCTTTCATTTTGATACGAATTAAAATATATTTTTATTTCTGCGTATCAAATATTATATTATTTTATAATTTCAGATGTCGGTGAATAAATACTATTCCACATGATGAAGGATTATGTGACCGTTTCTGAACAAAATCATACTATATTTTATAGCTATACGAGTTAATTTGAGTATTAGGTCATCTATGGTAAGTTGCTGCATGTTGCTCCTATCAATTATGTTAATCTTGATCACTGCAATTAAATATGTTGTACTCTATAGAACATTTTACCTACAGTAGGAAAAATTTCAATATCATCATCAGTATCAACTAAAATGATAAACCTTAGTAAACTGATATGTGTCATATATAAATTTTGCAACTGAATGTTGTTCTAGCCGTTTGATCTGTAAACTATTAATGGTGGCTCAATCAAGTTGACAAAGATATGTTTGTTTAGAAAGAGTCGCTAATAAATGTTGCCTTTTTAATTCTGACTTTAGCAGTTAATGTAGTGGTTTCAATCTTTTCTTCCTTGCGCATTATTTTTTCTTATAATCAATAGTTATGTTTGTATGTACATTTTTTAAAAATATTGTGTATTATTTGGTATAATTTCATTTAAGTATATTTAAATTAAATTGTTAGAAAAATTAGGGAGGGCATAATATTTTTTTTTATCGAAAGGGGGCATCAAAAACCTTTTTAATAGAAAAAAATATTGCGCCCCCCCTAATTTTTCTAACAATTTAAATATACACCTAAGTCTGTTTTTACACGGTAGATTGGTTCCAGAAGAAGCCGTGTAAAAAAAAAAACGTGTGAAAAAGACATTGATCTTATACAAAAATGGGTGATTTGTTCCTAATCTCCAAAACCTATTAAAATTAGTGAAAAACAAGAATTTTCAGGGTATTCCCCTAAATTAGTGCTATTCACATTTGCTTTGACCAATAAAAATTGTTTGTACGCGCTAAAGGGGAATTCACTTAAATCTTTAAACTAGTGTTTGCAAACTATCGATACTATCGATGGTTTCAGACTTTTTTCTTTCATAAATATTTTTTTGTGATATGAACATACTTTGCAAAAATTAAATTTGATAAAAAAAATTTAAGTACATAAAATTTCAAATCGTGCTAAATGGAATAAAATCGTTTAAAAAAATTAAAAATATTCAATTTTCAAACCGTGTTATATCAAAACCGTGTACAAAAAGACCGTGTAAAAACAGACTTAGGTGTATTTAACTGAAATTATGCCAAATAATACATAATATTTTTAAAAAATGTACATACAAACATAACTCTTTATTATAAAAAAAAATAATTTTAAATTTAATGAAAACAAATCATAGAATAATAATTAAGGTTGAGCTTGTTTTTTTAGCAAATCATCATATTTCTCAATGACAAATGGATTTCTAATCTATTCGTATTTGGACATATCTAGAACTTTAAAGTAATGCGAAAATTAGTTCCTCAGACTAGTCATATGATTGATAAGATCTTTACATACTTCTATTTCATCAGTAACACAAGTAATTTTAAAGGTGGGAAATATGTCAAAGTTATTAGTTTTCATCCTAGCTATCCACAGTTTTAATTTTTTCATAAGAGCCGTAATCTTGTCTTTTTGAACAAAAGCATGAATTTGAGATGCTTGCATTGATTTAGTTAAATCGCTTAGTCTTTGAAAATATCAACTAAATATGCCAATTTTGCAAAGAAAATACATTTTCTTTATTGTTTAGTATTTCTCTTTTATATGATATGCAGCAAAACAGTCTCCAAGATGTAACGCAACTCCACAAGACTTGCACATTAAGTTTGTTGCTCTTCTTTTTTTTGCAAAGTGTCCTAAAACAAACCTACCTCATCTTTTTTGGCATCAGCAAGAAATATGGCAATTTCTTAACAATTAAACACTGCTGGACAAAATTGTTTGTCACATTTTTTCTTATGTTAAATGTAATGTTATATATATTTGTAATTCAAATGTCCCGCCATTAGTATTAGTGACGTTGGCAATACTCTTTCCCCTACTCAAACTATGTATCCGCCATTTTTATGTTTTGTTTATGTTAAACTCTGTAAATCTCTGTCTTTGCTGAACCGTGAACCAAATAACATCTAAAATAAACTTAATAATTAAAAGGAAGCATTTTTATTACACCAACTGCACTACACTAATTGACACAATATTAATACCAAGCTATCAGTAGTTCAAACATTTGAAACTAATTATGAATTAGAGTTAAAAAACTATCATTTCAAACTAATTCAAGTTCAACTATTTAAAACTAATTATGAATTTGAGTTAAAAAACTACATTTGTGTACATAGTTGTTGAAGTCTAAACGCTGAATGAATGCGCATACAAAGATTTTTTAAAAAATGTGCAAACTGGTAAAAACATATGGTTACGGAAAGTAATAAAAAGGGACACGCTTATTCAGTAATAATATTGTTTGAAAAATTGTCGAGGAATATTTTGTAATCATTACAGAGTGAATAGCTGTCAAGTCTTTTGTTGATTACTTTATTGCCTAATGATATTAGACAACCTTCATCATATCTTCTTTTAAATATATTGATTTCAAAATGTAAAATACTCGGATTTAGAAAATCAATGTTATGTTGAAGGGTGTTAATATGATCTGAAAGCATTATTCTATACTGATTTTTATTTATTCCTATGTTGAGAGATTCTTCTGTGTAAATTTTGGCTAGTTTCGCTAATGTAAAATCCTCGGCAATTTGGACAATTTAATTTGTATACTAAATTACTTAAAATTTTCGGATCGAATTTAGATTTTAATTAAGTGACTGAGGTAAAGACTACTCTAATATTATGTTTAATGAAGAGTTTTTTCTATGCGTAGTATAGATCGTTTATAAAGGGCAAGGTAATAGTTCCGACGTAATTTTCGCGGTTTGGATTTCCCGTTGAAAAGTTATGACGGTTTTGGAGGTATGAAATTCTGTTTCTAGTTATGGATTGGATCAAATGTTGAGGTTAAGAATTTTTACTTAAGATTTGTGATACTAATGAGAGGTTGTTCTTCAAAAAGGGTCTGGGCGTGTTTCCATACAGAATTGGCCCCACCCTGGTATTTAAATTATTTTGATGCCATTTTATAGGTATTTTCGAGAAAATTCGATATACCAAATTTCAAATCCGTAGCTCATCATTTGGCCGAGATATCAGTGAAAACATGTGAAAGTGGCCCCTTTTTTCAAACTCACTTTTTGTCGGAAATATGAGAGATATCGAAAAACTGTTTACGTCATTCTATTTGTACTGATCTTGTCTATATTATTTATAATGAATAATGTTAAAAAATTGTCATTTACTGGATGAAAAGTTGAAAATAAGTTTTTATTTGAAATTTTCGTCCAGAACGGTTAATTCGACTACTTTCTAAATAGCATCGTTTTAAAGCCTGTATATTTTACTTTTATTATCCAAAATTTTATTTAAATCGAAGTGGAACTTTTTATAAAAAGTTGAAAAAAACGAGGGTAGTACACGCGGAACCCGTAGAATATGCGTGAAAGTAGCGTCTCTCAATAGCAAACCAGTGCACATTGCGCTTGGCGCGCATCGGAACATATTCTATATAAAGGTATTACTTATTTAAAAAATAAAACTAGATATATATTTGTCTTTTATATTCATATATTTATGTATATAATTATTGTGGTTACATATTTATCTACAATGTTTTTTTGTTTTGAAATTATACCTAAAACTATTTGCTTTTTATATTTTATATTTTATATTGTTACTGTATATTATTTTATAACCATAGAAATACATAAATAAATAGTCACTATATTTACCATAGTAATATGGAAGTTAAGTTACGAAGTTATTAAGACACTTTTAATCGTAGTCGCTATCATTATTAATAGAAACTGTTTAACTTGTTATTAACATTGTTAATAGAAACTTTTTAAACACTTGTTTATTGCAGATTTTGCAATTTTCCGCCATTATTGTTTCTATTAAGTTTATAATTATGAAATTACTAAAATACCCACTAAACCACCAAAGCTCTTACTAAAATAACAATGGATTTGAATCAGAAAAAAATCTAAATACAGATTTCACACAGAACACAAAAAAGCAAACAACTAAAATAAAATAACTGTGAAATCTATGATAGTAATTACCGAAACATTATATTTTCTGATATATTATAAATTCTTGAAGTAACTATACTGGAAGCAGCTTAAACACAAACTGATGCATTTTTTAAAATACAATTAAGTAACAAAGCTAGAGCATTTCAAATTACTAAGAATTTTTTATATTATATTCTTCTATCTTTGTATTATTGCAGTATCGATAAAGATATGACAGACTAAAGAACGTATTTTTATCTCAATATTCTAATTGTTATTCAAAGAATAATTGTATATTTAGTTTTTATTGTGAGTGAATGGTTGAATGCATCATTATTTTGTATACACAAAATATAAATATAAAAGACATAATATTTATAACAGAAAGAACTACAGTTTCTATTAACAATGATAGCGACTACGATTAAAAGTGTCTTAATAACTTCGTAACTTAACTTCCATATTACTATGGTAAATATAGTGACTATTTATTTATGTATTTCTATCGTTATAATATAATAACGGTAATAATATAAAATATAAAATATAAAAAGCAAATAAAGTTTTAGGTATAATTTCAAAACAAAAAAACATTGTATATAAATATATAACTAGTTTGAATATAAAAGACATAAATATATATATCTAGTTTTATTTTTTAAATCAGTAATACCTTTATATAGAATATGTTCCGATGCGCGCCAAGCGCAATGTGCACTGGTTTGCTATTGAGAGACGCTACTTTCACGCATATTCTACGGGTTCCGCGTGTACTACCTTCGGTTTTTTCAACTTTTTATAAAAAGTTCCACATTTTGGATAATAAAATTAAAATATACAGGCTTTAAAATGATGCTATTTAGAAAGTAGTCAAATTAACCGTACTGGTCGAAAATTTCAAATAAAAACTTATTTTCAACTTTTCATCCAATAAATGACAATTTTTTAACATTATTCATTATAAATAATATAGAGAAGATCAGTACAAATAGAATGACGTAAACGGTTTTTCGATATCTCTCATATTTCCGACAAAAAGTGAGTTTGAAAAAAGGGGCCACTTTCACATGTTTTCACTGATATCTCGGCCAAATGATGAGCTACGGATTTGAAATTTGGTATATCGAATTTTCTCGAAAATACCTATAAAATGGCATCAAAATAATTTAAATGCCAGGGTGGGGCCAATTCTGTATGGAAACACGCCCATACCCTTTATTAGATCCATACGTTTCGAGTCCCAATTTGAGTGACAACAAAACACACAAGTAATTAATACACAAAACACAAATAAAAACTTGTCAGGAGATTATTACTTCGTAACAAAGCATGTTAGTGAAAAAATAAATGAGTATGAATTATACTTCAAAAAGAATTAAACGAACAATAATAAATTCGAACATCATATCTTGTAGAAGAACAATAATTAATTAGTACACTCATGAAATAAATACTTCAATTATAGATATATCATAGCAATAATCACAGCAAGATAGAACTATAATTAAATACCAAAAACTTACAAATGTTTTTATCAGAAGCGCGATTCTCGTTTCAAAACTTAATTATATGCAATTTTTTAATCCATAATGTTCGAGTTTTATGAGAATAACAATTAAAAATCTTAAGTAGTAATTTTTGATGAGGCGCCAAATCATGTACCAAAAATGTTAAATTATACATTTTTATACAAAAGAAAATGAAAAATTGTATGGAAAGCAAAACCTGAAATATATTAACCAGTAAAATTTATTCAAATGTTAAATTTAAATAATATTGTATATCGATTTAGAGTCTTGCAAGGCAGACCACCACATAAAAAGCATAACCTTTCCTCGAAAATGGTTTGCGAGCGACAAATATTTCCTAATAGATAATTAATTATTAAATCGTTTAATTTCATGTGCTACTATATGAACGTATTGATTTTTAATTGTTCATGATTTCTTGTTGAGCAAAAATAAATCTAAAAATGTGTCCTCGAAAATGGTTTGCGAGCGACAAATATTTCCTAATAGATAATTAATTATTAAATCGTTTAATTTCATGTGCTACTATATGAACGTATTGATTTTTAATTGTTCATGAGTTTCTTGTTGAGCAAAAATAAATCTAAAAATGTGTTGTAAATTAGTTCAAGTACAATTTGCCAAAATGTTCAAATTATGTATTGTGTTGTTAATCGTAAAGTGTCGGTAGTTTTCTCGAATTGTAATTTTTGTTTCAAGATGTGTATGTGGTCTTTGAATATGTAAAATTGTTAAAAGGCATGAGATTTGGAACAAAATTTAATTGTTGAATGCAAACAACAACGTTTAATTAAATAACAACAACAACAAATTCAAAAATATTACTAACATGAGATGTTATGGTGAAACAAATTATAATGGACTAGTTAATTAAAGTGAAAACGGTGCTATTAATTATACTACTGCAGTTATATCAAAAATAGATACAATAATATTAATATTAAAAACAATTACTAATGATGGATAATACTAAAAAGGGCTAATAATATAGAAATATCAAATTGCGATTTAATTGCAATTAGATAAAAAGAACTGGACATTACACAATTTAAATATTTAATCTATTAAATTGTTTGACAGTAGTAAGCAAAATGATTCATATTTATAATGACACATTTATTTCAAAATGGAAAACGATATGAATATGGTATAAAGCTGATAGTGCTTCTACATGAATTAATATGAGTTTGTTATTCATATATGCTTCTATATAAATAAAAAATGTCATGGAAGGAATCAATATTAATTCAAATATGTACATAATACGATGATGTAGTGCCGTAATGCAAGGTGTTTTCCGCACAATTTGAAATTAATATATATTTTAATTGATTTATAAATCAAATGAGATGTGATCAGAATCTTTGTGCCTGAAGTTCATTAGAATTTTGTTGGACTATTTGTTCATGAATACCCAATCAGCTGTGACGATATAAAGAAAAATCTTGATTTGTAATGATCATTATGATAGCAATGATTTATTTGCTTGGATGTGCCCGACTATTTGACACATCTCTTTTATATGTAATCTTTGTAAGCTTTCATTACAGTCCAAGATATTTAAGGAATCTCTTTATTCTTGTGATCATGAAAATAGTTTTCAATCAAATAGGAAGACACCGCTCTGTGTTTGTCATATTGACTAGGCGTAGTGCACATTCTTATTCTAAATAATTTTTTTTTTATTGAACATCAGAGATTGTTTACCTTCTTAGATCAATGCAATATATCAAATGAAATGGTATTTTGAGGTATGTGGAAAAAGTGTCATTACAATTGATAGTAGTATATCAAACGCATTAATTGACCTTCCATCACCTCCATATATAATCAATCAGAAGGATATTTTTACTTTGTACAGACTTCTTAACAAGAAGTCAAGATACAAGACTTCTTTGTATGGGTCAAATATAAATTATTGTCGACGAAGATATTTCAATACTTTAAGAAATTAATCAAGGTAGTGAAGATGGATTTATCCAACTCAGTTGTAATGATAACATTTTTGGACCTTCACCTGACTTACCTGATATCTGGTACAAGTTATTGTACCAGTTATATCAATATTCAACAAATTACTCATTTGTATAATATAAATTGCCAAATTTGTGAAATTAAATTAACTTCGAAGGAAATTGAGAATATCATGCAGTATGGATGTTAGATAGAGAAAAAGTAATCTTTATATAAAAATGGATCGCAAAATGTGTTGGTAAGCGCATAACTCAACAACGCCTGAACCAATTTGGCCAATTCTTTTTTTAAAATGTTCGTTGATGTCCAAGGATGGTTCTTACGGCGAGAAAAATTCGCATAATCGTCGGGAAAACCCTAAAAACAGCCCTTTTCTAACTAATATAAATAATCGTAGTCGGCTTCTCGATATTATTTTTTTTGTTTTACTTTCGACAGGCGATAAAATTGGTATGGCGTTAAAGAATTTGACTTCAAGTCTTATAAGATTAAAAAAATCAATGTCAATGTCCATTTGCCGCTCTTGCCGGTGGTGATTTTATTGCATTTTCTGTTATACTCTGCTAAGTGTGCTTTTGTTCTGTTTGTAGTGTTTTGTTATCTACCTATGAATAAAAAGTTATTGCATGTGACACAATATTTTAATATTGCCTCCTATAAGACGAGGCAATTTAAGTAGAAGAACACGAAATGCTACAAAACAAGCTAATTACCGATCTAATCGTACTACACAAGAACATGACGACCGAAATGAACATAAAAGTTACTCAATACCAAATATAGTTAGTAGTAATGAATCAATTTGGCGAATATTTTCTTTTCCAATTCATGAGAGACACCCTTCTGTTATTTACTTAGCTGTGCAAAAATGGGCAAAGGGTGTACTTTACAGCAGTGAACGCAGGTCAAGGAGCTGCTCAGCCACCATCTACTACATTAACAAGTTTTTTTGAGATATGTCAAAACGATAATTTTGCACAAACACTGCTTTATTCTGAAATGCCAAAATATTATACTTGGAATCAATATGATTTATACGACAGAAACAAGGAAAATCAGTACCAGGATACACAAATGTATATTCCACCGATGCGATTGATCGAATTTATTCAGTACATCCAAGCCATGGTGAATATTTTTTTACGACTGCTATTAGTCAATGTACGTCGCCCAACATCATTCCAACATTTACGAACTGTTGATGGTGAATTGTGTGGATCCTACAGAGAAGCCCGTCAACGTTTACAATTGCTAGAAAATGATGCTCATTGGGATCAAACTCTCAGCGATACTGTAATATCTTCACACGCTCATCAAATACAAACATTGTTTTCTACAATCTTATTCACATGCTTTCCATCAAACCCAATTGATTTGTGGATCAAGTACAAAGATTATATGTGTGATGATGTTTTGTATCAAATACGAAATAGATTGGGAAATTCAAATATGCAAATCAGTAAAGAAATTTACAACGAAGCATTGATTTCAATTGATGCTTGGTGATGCCAAACAAAGTATTAATTCACTTAGGCCTGGCCGCGCCTTATCGTCCAATGCATGATGTTTTTAACCAAGATTTGCATCGAGAAAAATTATATGATCTCAACAATTTGAAAGAATTAATCGAAACAAATCTTCCACTGTTGAATGAACAACAGAGGTATGTATTTGCTATTCTTATGAAAGTAACAAATGATGGAACTGGGGAGATTTACTTCTTAGATGCGCCTGGGGTTATAGGATTTTTTTTTTTGATTTTATTAATACTAGCAACAATTCGCTCACAAAACAAAATTGCACTTGCACTCGCTTCATCGGGAATCGCAGCAACTTTACTCGAAGGTGGCCAAACAGCCCATTCAGCACTAAAATGCCATTAAATATGCAAAGCAATGAAATTTCAACTTGCAACATTTCGAAGAACTCTGCAATGGCTAAGGTTTTGCAGCAATATCAATTGATCGTTTGATATGAATGCACGATGGCACATAAAAAATCTTTTGATGCTTTAGAGAGAGCCTTAAAATATCAATAGAGCAATCAGAACCGATTTGGTAGATTTTTTTGACAGGACGAAGTCTGTCGGGTCGGCTAGTATTGAATAAAATCAATTCGTAATCACTCGATAGTTGGAAGATAATTACTGATACAATAAATTATATTTAACGAATTTTAAATATTCAATGAGCAACACAATGTAACGCGTAAGTTATGATAGTATTTTCTTTTTTTTTACCAATATTTATAAATAGAAAACTACCAACACACGAATACTAATCAACAATACATACAAATAAATTATAATTTAAATATTTCAATATGGTAATCTTAATGTAATATCATATAATTAGTCATTATAGTTCTTTGGTTCTTTTGTCTGTTTATGAATATAATTAACAAATGTAACGTCACATAAGATTTATTTTGTCCATACATGATACTGCACATCGCGAAAGTGAAAAAGTTTGACTTTTTATGTCGTTGCTTGTCTTATATAAACTCTAGTCGAATACGTTAATTTTTATCTAAAAGATATATACATTTTAGAAAAAGTAACATCCACGTGCTCGTTTCGATGACTTTATAAGCTATTTCACAAGTTTCTGTAAATTAAATACATATTTCAGATTGTTTATGGTGCAAAAAGCTTCAAGGTTTTAAAGAAAAGCAATGCAAAGCAAAACCAAGTTTTTATTGGACGTTTTGGATATATGTTTTGTCTCCTGCCTCAATAATTCTTTCATAAGATGTTTAAATTGTTACGACGCTTTTTTCGTGGTATTCCTAGTAATCCTAATGCACATGCACTATCCTAAAATTTTTGCAGATCATGATTGGCCAGGTGTTGTGAGTTAGTATTCAGGACAGACTAAAATGTCACAGGTAGATTTTTTCTTTGGTACATTGGAATTTTCATTGCGATCATCTTGGTTCTCGATTTCATCATAAGTTTGCTAATCGCTTTCAGATTGCAGCTCATTTAGAAAACAGTAAAGATTTTTTTTGGTTTATATTGTACATTATTTTCATATCTGTCAGGCAGTGGTGCCTGGTATGAGAGATGATGAAAATAGTTTTCATATTTTATATATACATTTCATTTGACTATTTCATTAATATAATATATATTATAATAAAATATCTTTCTATAACTCTTCAGTCTTCTTTGTCTTCATTTCCTTATAATATTCTTTATTTTTCTTTTAAATTTATCGTCATCATTGTTCATCTTAATATCGTTTGGCAATTCGTTATATATTTTGCTAGCACTCCATATGACATTTTCTCTCAATTTTTTCTTTCTATTGTGTTCAATGTGAAAATTGCTGTGTTGTCTAGTGTAGTGTTCATGTATATCTTGTATCTTGTATATCGTGTATTAGTTTGCATTTCTCTATTTTAATAATGTTATTAAGTGAATGATTATTTGTTTCTCTCTGTAAGTATTTGGTGAGTGTTAGATGTGGAAAATTATATGCTATTCTATGGCTTTATTAATTATTCTCTTTATGTCATTTAGGTTAGCTTTTACATATATATATGTAAAACTGTTTACATATATATAGAAATAAGTCGTTTGTTCCTTCCTGACGATTTGACTCCAGAACGCAAGAACCGATTTCGACAATTTTGCATTCGTTTGAAAGGTCTCGGGCACCGCAAGGTTTGTAGCTAAGAAAATTAGTGGTGCATGGCATCGTGCCCTAATGCAAATTGCTGGAACTTCACGCACCGTAATTAAAATTCGAGTAATAACATTAGTGAGAATTATCAGAATTATGCTGGTTAGGCCAATAAGCAATTTTTGCCGCAAAGAATAATGATGTACGCGCACTGAATTTCACCATTCAATCAAAAACCAATGATTCCGACTGGTTTTCGTCGTTTTGACCTTAAACGATTGCAATTTCCAATTCGACCTTAAACGATTGCAATTTCCAATTCGCCTTTCGTTCGAAATAACAAGTCGCAAGGCCAATCGCATAGAGTTTGCGGGATAAATTTCAAATAGATTATTTAGAAAATCATTGTTTTTCACATGGACAGTTATACTTTGCCTGTTCACGAGTTGGGAAACCATCCGCTTTGCTTGTGTTAACGTCAGATCACCAAAAAACAAAAAAAAATGTGGTTTACCAAAGATCACTTCAATGAAACGGATAATTTGCGGATTCACTTTCATTTACCTAGAGAAGTTCAACTAAAAAACACTTCATTTTGTAATCGAAATAAATTCATTACTGTTGTGTAATAAAATCAATTTTTTCCTTTTCAAATATAAAACTAGCAAAAAAATTTCTTCACATTTCTCACGAAACCATCTGGTGGTGAAACGGAGTTCGTCGGGTTTGCTAGTTCCATATAAAATTATAGGTATTACTTGCGTTTTAAGAATCAGTATTTTATTTTTTTTGCCGAACGAGTGGTTCTTTTCAATGCCCTGTTAATGTTCCTATCTTTTAATTTTTTTTATATGTTCTATCCATGTCAGTTTTTCATTTATTATGAGTCCTAAATTTTATACTTTCCACTTCTCCTATTTCTCTATTATTTACTTTAATATTTAGTTTTGTGTTCTCGGTATTTTTTTCTATGTTTGAAATATATGTATTTTGTTTTATCGATGTTAATTGTTAGTTAGCCACTCGGTGTATATTTCATGTCCGTGTTTATAGTATCTTCGAGTCTTTTTTTATCCTTATCTACATATACTATGGCAGTATCGTCTGCATATAATATGTATCTTTCTTTAATTTTGCGTCTTTAAGGTTATTGGTGTATAATAGATTTAATAAAGATCCTAATACAGAACCTTGTGGGACACCACAGGTTATGCTACATTCTCCACTTGTGAAATTTACCACATTCATCTTTACCACCCTTTCCACGAGGAAATCTTTGATATGCTGTAAGACAAACCATCTACAAACAAATCTAT